>NW_009258414.1:6188635-6199103 GCF_000687185.1 Egretta garzetta | reverse complement strand
ATCTCATTTAAAAATCTTTGCTGAAAATACATTTTTTTCCCCTTGCATGACCCTCATAATTTTTATCTCTCTGCTGTTATTTTAGTATGTAATTTTACTTTTAAACTAGCTGATGGCCCTTCATTTGAGAAAGGGCAATCAATAAATTATGTGCTGATTGTGGATATTCTTCATCATATTTTTGTATTTCATTGTCCAGACTGTAACAGCTGATATATATTTTTGTTGTACTTTTTCACCTTCTTTAGGGTATCATTATTCTTGGCTTTTAATAATTGAAAGAAAATTCAATCTTTTTCCATCATGAGAGAGAGAGAGAATGAAGGAATGAATCTCTACCTGCTAAATATCATTTGTAGCGGTTAATGGCCTTGCTGAGGAAACACAAGCTTGAGCAAACTCGACATGGGTTGAGCAAAGAAAGTGAATGGTTTTCCTCAGTAATTTTTAGTTCATGTCACTAAATCATTAACCAGCAGCTTCTACAGGCAGGAAGCTTCGATGAAAAACTGACCAAGAATTTCTGAAATACTTTTCTTGTGAAAACAGCAACTTTTTTTTTTGGAGGGGACTTAGATGACAGCTTTAACGAGAGAAGTTTTTAAGACCCACCTTGGTCCTTTTCCCCAGGGGTGAAGGGGAGCTCTGCGTCTGTCAGGATAACTTCAGGATAACCAGAATTGGAGTGTGCAGACCGGGCTGTGCAAGGTTTGGCTCCGTGCCCGTGCTTTTCCTTGGGACGGGTTTGCATGGAGAGAAGACGGACGTCCGTGGGGGGCCAGCCCCTCCTGACGCAGGGCGCTTAACTCGCTCCTCCCAGGGGAGGGCTGGGAGCCGATGGCTCCCTCCTGGCCAGCCTTGCTTGTTGCCCAGGTTTGGTTTCCCTCTGACAAAAATCTGTTTTTCACTGGAACGCTTCTGCTTCCAAAGGATTTTAAACAGGTTTTGTCTATAATTTTGTGCAGCTTTGTGGTTTGTGGCTTTTTTTCAATGGAAAGAGCGTACTGGTGACTGTAACTAAAATTTATCAGCAAGTTTGCAGCAGTGAAGTTTAGAGAAGTAAGATCCCCACCTACGGTAAATACGCTCAGTTCTGACAACACAGAGGTCTGGGTATGTGTGCAGGTCTTTAAGCATAAATACTGTTGTCCTTACATCCTCTTAGATGTATAGAGATATTTCTTGCAGGTTAGTTATATGGTCTTTTTACAAGCTAATTAAGAAAAAAATTACAGGACTGAGCGACTTCTGGTAATTTAGGTTAAACTCCTTTTTTAACATTTTTGTCAGCGGTTTTGTTTCCTCAAAAAGATGATTGGAACATATGTGATGTATAAAGTTTGTCTTACTGCTGTTTTATATAAATTTTTTATTCATTTTGTATTAAATACCTGCTTATAGTAGCACCACCCATGTATGAGTGAGTTACTTTCCCAGCTTTCAGGAACGGTTGGTGCTGGTTCGTCTTCATGCTGTCACTTGATAACTAAATTGTAATATGTAAAAAACCAGGAACATATTCTTGGGTCATCTCAATGCACGAATCCAATCTCGTAAAGATTTTCATTATGGTTTGAAGGATGAGATGTGCATCTTATTCATTTGCTCATACAGATTCTAGCTGCTGACACATTCATCAAATGCACAAGTCCAGGCCAACAGGAATGATCTCTCCAAGAAAGATGAAGAGCAGAAATTCCAAATGAAAGACATTGTTCTTCGTAGCGGCTCACCTCATCTGCCAGGACGTGTAATGGATATTATCTAGCTTGTCATCTGCCAGTGTCCAAGCACTGCATCCTATGCGAGCAGCTGGGGGAAAAGGGGGTAAAAGGAGCCATAGAGTTTATAAAACAAAATTAGGGGAATTCCATTTCTCAAGTGTTTCATGTGCTGTTAAGGGAGTACTGGAATATTATTTAGAAGCCTTTCAATTATTTCAATCTAGCAATTTCTGGAAAAAAAAAAAAAGAGCAAGCAGTAACACATTATTGGCAAGGGAATGTCATCAGTCAGCCAAAAACAAACACAAAGAGAGACTACCTTGCAATCTGAAAATGCTGATTGCACTTTCCTTGAAGCCAACAGCAAAAATATGCTTATTTTATTTCTTACTTTTGGTAAACAGCTTAATTAACGAATATCTCATTAGCTAATGCTATGCCTGCAGCATTGCAAATGAATGTGTTCACGTTTGACTGTTAGAGCTCCCAAAACTTTGAAGCTGACACTCAATTTTGTAAATGTAAACTGGCACGAACTTGGTACGATACATTTTCAGACTCCTTAGCAAATTAAAAGGGGAGCTCTTACAGCCATAAACATTATTTACTAACTTTTAAACATACTCACCAGTAAATTGTACCATGAAACATGCTGGTGTATGCAGAGCACCTCTGAGCACGCCGGGTGATTTGGCAATAAATCAGTGCCGGTTTGTTTTGGCCAGAAATCTTTGAGACGAAAGACTCCTGCTTCCAAGATCGCTTCCTTGGTTACACAACAGTTATCATATCACAATTTGCTGAGTCACGTGAAAAGCTCTCTCTTAGAGTTGGTCCCTCTGGTAGAATTCCAGTAAAAATTTGGTAAGGAATATGTCAGGAGTGAGCGATGGCTGTGCTGCAGATGACGTTTGCAGGAGATGTGCAGAATTCCTGAGCTCTGGTTCACTGTGATCATTTCCTTAGTTACTGATCTCAAGATACAGGACTACTTTTCTCGTGTGTTTGTTTCTGTCTCTTGTGAGAGCGTTAACAGGAGAAATCCTGATAGAACAGCTTCCATTTCCCTCTAGGAGAGTCAGGGTAAGCAAGGAAAAGGAAGCAAGTTGCCATGACTGCAGCAGAGCTGCTCGCAAGACGTAGTTCTGTCTATCCTGAAGTCTCTTCAACTTGGTAATAATTTTGTTTGCAAACTCCTAAAAGTAGATAACCCAAATATTTATTTTAATGCCTGTTTTTATTAAACTAGACAGCATTATAACTGCCACCGATTAAAGACCTGTAATGTGCCTTTAATATCGTTATTAGATGTTAATGTCTTGGGGTAGTGTGCTGAAGATGAAATAGTTCTCATTTACTTCTCCCCATAATGAATACTAATGTGCCAGGGGACGGGAGACGTCTTTGCCTTCTGTTCAGTTTGGCCAAATAGGAAAGACAAGAACGGAAGACGACCATTAGTCATCTGTGAGTGAATGCAGTGGAAGGCAATTGCAGTCCGGTCCTACAGATCTCCCGCTCGTTTTTCTGTTTCGACTAAATAAAATAAGAACAGACAGCAGGTTGTCCAGTTTCCAAGATTTCTGGTGGGAATTATTCGTAATAGATTTGTTATTTCTACGGTGCTTTGCGATCCCATTTCATCTCATTATTGGTGATGTTACGCTCATCGCATTGTGAGCTCTTGCAGGAAGGGAAAACAAGTGATTTCCTGGAGAGAGTTTGTTTTCTGCGCTGACAACAAATATTTTTGTTCTTAAGCAAAAATATTTAATCTTGAGGACAAAATAGAAAGTAATGCTGTCTTCAGTAAATCCGGGTACCTATCGCGGGTGTAACAGATAGACAAACAAAATCTAGTTGTACTAGTATGTCCATAGCAATATGTCTCTTTACCCATGGCTAACATTGTTCAGGGCAATTTTTTTTCCAAGTTAGGAGCCTGCATTTAGTTATCAGAACGTGTTCGCTCGTCGAATGGAGCACCTTAAATGTAGTCTGGGGTAACTACCAAAACACGGACCTATGTTAAAGTGGTTACAGATGATATTTTATAGTCTTACACTGTTTTGCTTGTGGCAACAAAAGCTGCATGTGAACTTGGCACGTGCGCTCTCTCTTTCTCGCTCTGCGTGGCCCGAAGGGCTTCGCAGATGTTGGATAACAAAGTGCCCTTCCTCACCGGCGCTTGCGTGACTCAGTCCTAATCCCAGGCGTTTGGGAGCTCTTGAGGCTTCCAGTCAAATCCGCTGGCTGAAGAACTGGCAAAAAAAAATTGTGCCTGCTTTTGTCGCAGGCACATCATCCTAACGCAGGCGTGAAGAGTGTAGTTTATAGAGGCGTTCCTGCGGAGCACCGAAGAACAGCAGAGAAATTCGGTGGGCGCAGTTGTATTTCATCACTGCAGCTCTGAGTGCTGCTGAGTCCGGAATATCCCGAAAATCAAATCCAATCTATGTCTAGACATGCATATAGTGCGAGAGCGTATCTTTGCGGTGGTGTGGATTCCTTCCAGCAATAAATAAGCAAAATGCAGCAGCATATGTTCTACTCGGTTTTTCATTATTTAGGAAAAAAACAGTTCTATGGGATATTTTAATGATGGAGCTAGTTAACATATTTTGGTTTAATTAAGTATTTTTGTATTGATGGTACCTAATGCAAATTACTCTTTTAAGCCGACTAGCATTTTATCTCAAGCACAAATGCAACAGCAGCACAGCACTCCTCTGTCTGCCCTTGCCCGTTGCTGCGGGGGCCGTGCTCCGGCACCGGGCTCTCGCTGGCGTGAGGGCGCTGGGGGCTCCCGTGCCGCCTGTGGGGAGCGGCCGCTGCCGGCAGGGCTGGCGTTCAGTCCTGTTGCACCTTTCTGTGCTGCTGCTTTTTCTTGGAAAATTTCCGTATTTAAAAAGAAAACAAAAGAAAACCTCACAGTGATCATTTTTGGTTTCAGGCTGGTTATTTTTTAAAAGGTGCAGTTATTGATGTCTCCATAGCAGATGGTGTGATCCCATGATGCCTCTTATAAAATGTGATATATAAGCGTATATCTCCATAGTTCAGTGTTCATAATAGACATCAATCTTAAGATATGTTCCAACAGATAAGGCTGGTCCTTTTATATTCCTACTAAGGACCAAATTAATCAAGCACGATTTTGCTCAATTTTTGCTTTATTTTCTTATGTATTTTATTTGGTAGAAGTTAATTTTTATGCATAAATACGTTCTTCTTTTTTACTAAATTCCTTTTCTTGCACAGAACCAGACACAGAAGATTATGGAGAGTTTCTTTAATTTATCATTAAAGCAGTAGAGTATTCTGAAACTTGAGCCCACCAGTAGAACGATTGGAAGACTCGATTGGAAGATAACTTTGTTTACCATACATCTGAAATACTCATATAGTATTCTACTAATTGGTTTAATTCTAAATTTTTTCTGTCAGTCAGCAAATTCCTATATATTCCACATAAAGAAGTCTTTTCTGATTTTGAGCTTCTTCAGAAATTCCAGTAGCAACAAATTCCATAGTTTAATCTGCAGATAAACTTACACCTTCTCCAGCAACTGTATAAAACACGAGACGTAGATTTGTGCTGCTAGTCAATGAAAAGGATGAGACCTGGACTTACGGTGGCGATGACTAAATCTGTGTATAATTAACGTCGTAAGTTATGTGTCCTTCAAGAAAAACAAGGGCTGCAGGATAGCAAGCATCCGGCTCTTGAAACAAAGGAAATCATCCATTGAAGTCCTGTAGGCCTAATGTCTTAAGGGTAAAATAATCCTAGCTTCAGGAAGAATCAAAAGTTTTCAGTGCTTGAGGAGATGTAACTAAGAGGAGAATCAGGGAATGGATTCCATGTTGGGTGCTGGTTTTTGATCAACAGAAACTGTTGAGAATGAAAGCATATATGTATTTGCTATTTTTTTGTACATACATTAAAGATGCTTTAGTTATATGTATGTAAAAAAATCCCTCCACGCTAGTGTGTGTGTCTAGATAGGTACCTATGTAATTACTATCAGCTTTGAGATGATCTTCAAACTCCCATCAGCTGCCAGTAGGTCCAAGAAATCTGTTTGTGCCTTTCCCCCTGCGCCTGCGTTTCTGTGGGAGGTGGGGGGTTAGCACAGATCCTCATGCAGCCGGCAGGGATGCTCCACCAGTGACTGCCCCACGTTTCTCACTTCTCCTCCTCTGGTGCTTTCTCATCCCACTCCTCTGTTGCCTAGGGAGAGCGACAAGGGGGGGGTACTCAACCCGGTGCCAAAATGCACGTCTGCGCTTCAGCTAATACTCACCTTGCTTGGATGGCTTCCATTCTCAATGTGGTTTTCTGTCCTTGAAAGCAAGGTATTTTAATACTTCTCTGAGTAGCTTTTCTATGTGGGTTTAAAAGTTAGCTGCCTTTTTAGATTTTTCTTTTCTTTCAGTTTTTAATCCTTCTGTTTTAAGGCAGGGATTTTTAAGCATCAGGTTTGCAGTAGCGTAGATCAATACTGGCTTGCATTTGAAGCGGGGTAGAATATGAAGGATGAGGCTCCAGTTGGGCTGAAGGTGTTAAGTATTTCTGTGGCAGTGAACAGAGAGCTGAGAAACAAAAAAAGGTTCTTTGTGGTAGATGGCAGGGTCGTGCAGGCAGGTTCAGTACATGAAGGGAGGTGCATATTTGTGATATCGGAGAATGACATAGCTAAAATATTGCTGGGTGCAGGTGTTCTGTACCTGGGAGAGTCAGATCTCAGCTTACTGGGTTTTCTGGTCTGCAGAGGTCTTCGGTGTCCAAGTGGGTTCAGCAAATCACATATATTGCTGTAACAGCAGAAATATGGTACATAAAGTAATAAATAATATAAAAAGGAGTAATAAACCACAGCCTTTTAAAAAAAAAGGGGGGGGGGGGGGCAGCCTAAGATATTTTCCCCTTTTAAGAGAGAACCAGTGTAAAGAAGGAATGAATGAATGATTGCTGTGTGCGGTTAATTTGCGGCTACATGTTGGAGAGCAAATGGCTGAGGCTTCTTGTGCCTTTTTGTTTTGCTTTAAGTGGTCCTTGAGAAAGATACTGGGATGAGGGGAGAAGTGGATGGGAAATCACCTCTTCCTTCCCTGGGTTACTTTTAGGGTTTGTGGTCAGATACGTCTCCGTTAATGATGATAAATACCCGACCTTCTATCTTCGGAATTTCTTAGCTCTTTATCAGTTCTTTATAGTAGTTATAATATAGTAATGCAACATAATAATTCGCAAGTAAGATCGGGGAGTTCTTTCCCTGTGTATAATTTCTGTATAGTTCTTAAGGCTAAATGTTTGCATAACGCAGATACAGTATTTTCTATTGTAATATCTTTTGTGGTATAAATCATTAATCCTTTCCACAACTTTGGAAAGGCAATTTGAAGCCTGGGGCTAGGGCGTTCCCCCCCATCGCTGGTGTTTATCAGAGGGCTGAGCTGCCTGGGCTCATGATACTCCTTTGTAAATTTTGACTGTGCAGCCTACTAAGTGCTTTATAGGTTTTTACAGTGCTTCTAATGGCTTATGGTAATTAATTTTTTCTAACAATAGTAATAATTTAAGCATATTGCTTTAATATATGTTACCTTATATTTTTCCTAACTCTATCAAGTTGCCTTCAATTAGCAAACACCATTATTGCTGAAGAATTTGAAAGTAATAGTTTGTAGACTGAAATCCATCCCTCCCTTACTATTTAGTGTACAAATTTGGATGTCTACAGTACTTCTTAGGAGGATTAGAACTGCGAAATAATTTGGTAAAATGATCCGATACGCGCTCTTGGCTAGGGACAGGGTTATTTGTTTTATTTGAATAATTCCCAAATCTTTTCTCAGGGCTCTGCGCTTCCCCCTGAAATTTCTTGCTAGGAATACCAGTGCTCCCGATTTAACAGCACTAGTGGATGATAACTCTTAAATTTGCCTATGATTAGGAAAATACATTCTTAAAATTGTTTATACATATTTAGCATTAGCAGCAATAGTCAGGTTTGACCCCACTTCATTCCAGTAAGAAAAAAATCCTGCCAAATACTTACGGAAGAAGTTTTTCTAAATGTTGGTACATGTTAAAGTCTTACTGAACTATTAAAACCTCAGGACTTCAACCAATTCATTTTAGTCATGATATGGCCTAAAGTTGAGGTATTTTATGAAAGCTAAACAATGCCAAATGCATTTGGCTGAGATCAAAAGCCAAATCTATTTGTTCTCTTTCATCTTCAGTGTTCCATTTCCTAGGAGTATGACCTTAGTCAAACATCTATTAAAGTTAGCTTTTGATCTTACTCCCTTTTTTACAAAAAAAGAAAAAAAAAAAAAGAGTCAATCTTTAAAATTTTCTTCCAGAGACAATCACACTATTGTGTTTTAATGTTCCAGTAGTGTGTGAGTAAATAGGATTCTCTGATGTATGTGATAGAACAGTGGTTAAATGGGACAATCATTTTTGTGTCAGAGACAAGAATCAAAAGGAAGCATTATTCAGGAGCTGTTAACTGGAAAAATCCCCCCAGGTCAGTGGAAACATGTTAACTGGTCAATGTGCTGCATTTTTTGGTCCTTTGATGAAAACGCCTTGTAATTTGATAACAGGTCGCTGTTCATTTGTAATACAATTTTCTCTTCACCAGTCAAAGCTGCCTAGTGATTAATCAGTAAAGAGGTTAATTTTCTTCTCAAGTATGAGCGGTTTCGTGGCTTTTTGAAAAGAAGTAAGGACAGATGGGGTCGTGGATATTGCATCCTTTATTTCCTGACTGGAGTGAGAAAGGTATTTCTTGGTCATCTGTAAGTTCCTGCGCATTAGGGCAGCCCAACTGTCTCACAGTCTCTTCTCAGTTAAGTGAAGTCAGTAAGTCTTTTCTAAACACATACCAGTTCCTAAAACCATGTAGAGGAGTAAAATTACAGTTAAGGTTTATATTTAACACAGTGGCCAGGTCAATTATTAATTCATCCACAATAACTATCCTATTAAACAGATTCTTATCAATGTAGTGCCACTGGTAGGGAAATCTCAGTTAAAGAATATAGTAGATAAATACTGAAAAGATTTATTTAAAAGTAATATCTGTAGAAGGAAGAGAACATCTTTCTAATAAACTATTAAATTGACACATGTATCGCATATTAAACTTCTGAAACAAGAGTTAAATGCTTACTGGAAACACACGTTTATAACAATACAAAATACTCGAGCTGTCAATGGGGGAAAAAGCCTCAAAGTAGACTTAAACCTCTCAACTCTAAAAAGATAGCTGCAAAAAGTAGGATATTAATACTGAGAAAAGGCTGAGGACTGGAGAGTGTAAGAATTATGACGGGAATGCTTGCAAGGGGTCACTTATGTAATGTAGACTCTGGAAAAGCAAGACGAATAGATACCTGCAACATTTGTCTGAATGGGCTAAAAAATTTCAGTACATCTTGGACGTCATTTATATTGAATATATATTTTTGGGGTTTTGAGTAAATTTAATTAATTTGAGTAAAAAAATCTGAGAATCTGTTTTAAGATCTGGATGTATTTTGACTACTGAAATAGTTGCACAAAACCAAAGCTGAAATGTTTGTTGCCATAGTTTTAGAAGAGATGAAACTGCCGTACTGATGCAAACTCAGGACTAAAGACCAGTAGAGTTTATCTGTAAAGATTTGCAAGGGCAAAGAGAATATTTGCATAATTTTAGATTACTGAGTGTTTCAGTTCAGTGACTAAATTATTCCTCTCTTTCCTGAGCCTGCATTTGGCTTGGAGGCTGCAAGTTAATTCAGCTTGACCAATGAGTAGAGACACATCCTTTAAGATTTTAAAAATTGTGTCATTCATCTTCTACGTGTTATTTTTATTCACCACCTGGAACAAGAAAATAAGCTTCTGGTCAGTGCCTCAGCTTTCAAAAACGTTCTTTACCTTGCACGGCATAAAATGGAAATAGCTATTCTGGCATAACTTCATAAACTAAGATGATATTAACCTATTGGGACTAAATTATATGTCTCCTGTGTTATTTGTGTAAAAAAATGCGCATGAGTAAGCTTCAACAAAACTATATGAAAGTAACTTAAAAACAGAGGGATCAGAACCATCAGAAGTAAAAAATGCCTAAAAAAAAAGAAAAAGTGAACGTACACGCTGCTCTGTAATCATGTTTCTTACGCTCCCTGCCTGTGTGATCAATAGTCATTAATTTATGCCCCAGAGGAAAATGCAGCTCTCTGTGTTTCTTTACCTGTGGTCTAAACATAACTAGAAGTTAAATCTGGTTTCTCCAGCCCATGGGCTGCCGCCTCTTTTTCCCTTTGCAGTATCAGGAATTCACATTGGGTGGACTGTTCGGTGGATAGGTAACTGGCTGGATGGTCGCATCCAGAGGATAGTGGTCAATGGCTCGATGTCCGGATGGAGACCGGTGACGAGTGGTGTCCCTCAGGGGTCCATACTGGGACTGGTGCTGTTTAATGTTTTCATCAATGACTTAGACAGCGAGATCGAGTGCACCCTCAGCAAGTTTGTGGATGACACCAAGCTGAGTGGTGTGGTTGACACACCAGAAGGACGGGATGTCATCCAGAGAGACCTGGATGAGCTGGAGAGGTGGGCCTGTGTGAACATCATGAGGTTCAACAAAGCCAAGTGCAAGGTCCTGCACCTGGGTTGGGGTAACCCCCAGTATCAGTACAGGCTGGGGGAAGAAAGGATCAAGAGCAGCCCT
>NW_009258414.1:6153815-6187992 GCF_000687185.1 Egretta garzetta | reverse complement strand
ACTCAGAAATTTGCTGGAAAGTTGTGTGAAAGCTGTCCAAACCCATGACACACCACTAATGCCAACCCGCCACGGAATCCTCCTTAAAATGACCAATACTGGCAAGAACTGCATTCCTGATGACTGTGTGAAGCATCAGCTTATAACCAAGATGTTTTTCCACTCCCTGAATTTAAAAAAGAAAAAAAAAAAAACCCCAACAGGTTTTGTTATGCCAAAAGCGTATAGAGAATGAGACCATAAGGTAACAGTAGGTGGGGTCTTCATTTGAGGAGGTAGAGATCTAGAGTCCTTGCTCCCCTATGCGCTACTTTATTTTGCATTGAACAATTAATGGAAAATTCATTCAGGAAAACTAAAAATCAGCTATTCCAAGAAAACTTGAGTCGTATTTCTGCACTGCGTTCTGCATCTTTTGTCAAATCGGTAATAACTGTAAATGTGGTAGGTTCTACCTTAAAGCTGGAGATCCTCTTGGAGCCTGTGTCACTGATGTCCTGAATTTTCACGGAACTGTTTTCCTTTCTTGCCAGAGACTTTACTGCTTTACTAGTCTACCCTAATAAGATCCAAAAATATTTTTCACTGTAAGTAAGCTGTGGTATTTCAAATGATCTTAAAGTGCTAATGTTTCATTTTCATTCAACAGCAAGAATCAGAAAGTGCTTATAGGTCTCAGAAGAATATTCCATGAATTTATTTGTAAGCGATGCTGCTTTCGGACTTGGATCTTTTGAGGTTGTGTTAATTAAATGCCATTTGGAGAGGAGCGCAAGGGCCCTCTCTTTTCATGGCTTAGGTTATTGTGCTTCAAATAAGCATAATATTTTTGTGGGTTTTATGAGCTGGCCGCAAATTTTTCAGCCTTAAGTAACTAAGAGCAGTGGTAGCTGTGTTATCATAGAATCATAGAATGTTTGGGGTTGGAAGGGACCCCTAGAGGTCACCCAGCCCAACCCTGCTACAGGGAGCAGGGACACCTTTATGATCAGGTTGCTCACAGCCCCGTCCAACCTGGCCTGGAATGTTCCCAGGGATGGGGCCTCCACCCCCTCTCTGGGCAACCCCTGCCAGGGTTTCACCACCCTCACTGGAAAGAATTTCTTCCTTAGATCCAGTCTAAACCTACCCTGCTTTAGTTTAAAACCATTACGCCTTATCATAGCAATCAGTTTCTATTCTGGCAGAGGTTTTGAAAAAGCGCTGATGTGGAAGAAGTACCATGTAGGGGATGATCCGACAAAGTTGTGTAAGCAGAAGAACCTTGTTCACGGTATTTCTGCTGTTCATCTGCAAGCAAAGTTCCTACGGTGCATTGCCATCTTGCTCGCTGCGGCTGGTTGTAGCTTGGTGAGTAATAAAGTGAAATTATTACTTAATTGGGTTAGGTTCAGTGAAAACATCTGAGGGAAGAACGGAGTAACATTCCTCCCCTGTAATGATTCAGCTTCTAGGAGGGGTTGGGTGAGGGATCTGCGCAGTCCAAAAGCCCATAGCGCTGGTCGGGCTGGGCCAGCAGCTAGCAGGGGGAATATTTTAGCAATCCAGTCCCTTAACTGCAATGCTGATCTTGGCGGTATATCTGAAATACTGTAGTGCAATGAATTTATGGAACTCAGTATTCATTTAGAAGCCTTGAAATATACCATTTTTAAAAATTTTGATCTGAGACAGCTGGGACGTAGCTGAGCTGTGCCATCTGATTAAAAAAAAATAGTTGTGTGTTATTTTCCAATCACAAGTAGGAAGTAGCTTGAAGTCACTCACAAAGATATCCTTATTCTCAGAAGACCTTCCAGCCCAATTAATTTTACAAAGTCAAGAGATTTGTGCCAACTCCAGATAAGCTTTCAGACTTTTTCATACTTAACTGAAAGGACCTCCAAGAACTTCAGCTATTTCCCCATCATTACAGCTTATTGACACGTGCTTTAAACCCACAGAAATTGATTTAATGGGAAGTGAATAAACGTGGAGAAAAAAATAACACCAGATAATTCTAATTAAAGATGGCAGCACATGCACCATGACAGACTTCTATGATGATGGAGAAGTTTCGGAATGACCATGGTGAATATGAGGGCTATGAAGTTTAAATGTATTTGTAACATAATTTTAGGCTCCCATGAACTCAAATGTATTCTAAAATGGGTAACCAAGTCCTGCAATCAGAAGCAAATGGCCAGATACCAGTTCATGCCAAAATCCTTATTTATCCTGATACTGAAAGAATTATTTAAGTTCCCGGAGCATGCCTGCCCTGCAGGTTGCGAGACCTGTGTCAAAGGTCTGTTTTCTTTTGGGGCTGATGATAACCACCTTTGTATTTTTTCCTGTGGCCTCTGAATATTTAGCACTTTGGAGTTAACTTTTTTTTTTCCCTATAAATGGAATTTATGTCATATGTTGCTGTCAGGAAGGTAATTTAACATATTTCTGGTTTAGTTTTTTAATTTTTTGAGTCCTTATCTCAAAGAATTGTAATCTTTAGTCTATGACAGCATTATGAAAGCATAAGCGGATAGTTTGAGAATTTGGATGATTATGAGCATTAGCTTAACTTGTCTTATCCTTACTGAAATCTGAGTCCTCATGCATGAATTTGGCACTCTTTTGATGTATGAAAACACTTTTTAAGTACACCACATAGTGTAGGAGTTCTCATTTATGTTGAAAATTTTCAATGACATGACTAAAATTGCATCAGATATGCCCAGAAGAACATACAAATTATCTTATAAAGTGATTGTGATCTTTCCAACAGTAATTCAATGGCTGACGCGTCTGTCTCGTGTATGCTTCCATCTTCTGAAACCTGTAGATCAAAAGTGGGGTGGTCAGTCAATCAAATATACAGAAGAAGGTAAAGGTCACAGTAGTGCAGCATACTAAAAGTATTATGCATTACAGTCTTGACAAATCATTCTCCTGGCATAGATTGTAAAAAAAAAGAGCAGAAAATGTCACAAAATTAATCAATTCTCATGAGAGACACTGTAAGGATGAAGGAAAAAAAATTCATGTAACCCTCTCAGTGCTCTTTGTAGTTCTGTTGCCCTCCAATAAGGTAAGCTACCTTTTTTGGATCCAAGTCATCTGTAAAATGGGTAGTTGGGTATTGTTGTATATCAGCTTGAACATGAGTGCTGGTGTTAACAGAGGTTTAAGCACAAATTTGGGATTAAAATTCTATATACTTCAAACTGAGCCCCTTGGGTTTAGACAAGAAACCTGACAGGTCATCGTATCTCCATGTCGATTGAGGACATGAAATATCTCATGTACACAGACTTGATGGAAGATGTTAATGTTAAAAATGTTTCCAAGCTTTTAGGGAGGATAAGATTAGGCTATACCACACAGAGGTTACAACTGGGGTGAGAAGCCTAAAGAATCGAGGCAGACATGGGACGAAAGCATCTGCACAGCAAACTCTCCCCATATTTTAAAGTGAACACCCAAATTTGTAATAATCAGGACTTTTGCTACTGCCAAAATATGTGTGAAATTATAGAATGAGAACCTGTGACGTCTGTGAATTATTCCATGGAGTGGCAAGGGTGTTTTGGTGTGTAAAGGTTTTAATCTTGTTTATGCTCATGTGAACTTTTGCATGAAATTGTATTTTAGAATTAAAGTAAGGTGAGCAAGCACATGGTGTTTAACAAAAATTACCAGGAGTGCAAAATCAAGCCGTCAAAAGTTCAGAAACATATGTGCAACCGTAATTCTGATCCCTTGAGCATTTGGCAAAAGTCTTTAAATTACATTATCACATACTGGGTTTTTTCCCCAGCCTAACTGCTTGGTTGAGGATAGAGGATCGATTGAGCTGGGGGGGAAGCAAGGTCGTCTGATGGGGACACCTCTCTGTGGGCCTGTCCCTGTCTATCTGCTGCAGAAGCGGATGCTACATTGGGAATATTCAGGTGCTGTGCAGAGGCAAAGGACGAGGTCTCGCAAGTAAAGGCTGGGTTGAGCGTTCCCTGCAGAAGGGAGTGACTGGTGCTTCTCGCTGGAAGATTAATTTCTTGCAGTTCCTGACACATATGCATAATATTTGTTTGGGTTTTTTTCTCCCTCAGTAAGGTTCTTTTGCCGCGGTATGGTTTCTTGACATTTTTAAGTTGCGGTGTTTAAAAATTAGGCCACTCAAAAATTTTAACTGCTGTCTGAAATGTTTTGCTAAGGATGATCTTCGGTAGTCTCTGGAGTTTCATTAACTGGACATGTTTAGAGAATTAGTCTTTATTTTATCTTTGAATTTGAACATGGAGCAGGATAAATACCATATACATACTTTCAAATTTTCTACTCTAAAAATCAATTTTGGCTGTTGTTTGGGGTGCTTTCCTGTTGCAAAATGGGAGAGAAGAACATATTTTTAAAATACGGTTGCAATATCAGAAGGACTGGCTGCAGGTATGGGAACAGATGAAAGAAACTCAACTGTTGTAATACATTTCTCGGCTATTGACTACATTTCAGCTTGGCAATGTCAAATGGCTGTAGCATGGATTTCAGCCTGGCCTCCAAAGTGTCCTCCCAGGGCCTGGGGTGAGCGCTCACACAACTTAGCCCATGATAAAGCTTTGCGCTCCAGCGCTTATGCTGAAATCCCATCCTCCGCCTGCAGTGGCCAATTACTCACCAAGTTCTTTCCTTACAGTCTCTCAAATGTTTCACGTTGATGGATTATTATGACCTATTCGAAATGGTAGCCAGGATATCTTTGAACAGCCATTGAAAGCAGAACAGGCACTAGAGCTAAAACTTTCCTTCGCTTTCTAGTTGAGTCAGTTTACAGAAATGGAAAAAATCTGCAATAATAAGACTTACATATTTGGACCTGTCTCCAAAGTGCTCTAACGCTTTGGGCATTTTAATGTTCTTATCCAAGAATTTGGTTTCACTGTCCTTCGTGTTAGTCACTGGGTTTTACCCACCAGTGCATCACTGAATTAGGATTCATTTCAGCGGCGGCGAAGCCTCCACTTTCTCATGCGAATGTTTAAATTACTTAGTAAATTCTTACAGGCATTCTGAAAATGTAAAGTACATTGTATGTATTTATTTCTACTAATTTCCTTACAAAGAAAATGGGAAAGAAAGCATATCCTTTTCAGTCTTCCAAGGCCTAATTTATTGGATGTTTCAGAATTGTTTTCACTGTTTGCAATATGGTATCTCCTATTAACATTTCATACTACCAGATGTTTCATTATTCCTGTTTTAGCACATCATACTTGACCCCATAGCGGCTCTGAATGCAAATAACAAACAAGCCGGTGCACAATGCTTGACTGTTAGACTGAAATAATATGGCAAGGCTAAGCTGGTTTTCATTTTTCCTTTTGAATATTATTAATTGCAATGTGTTGACTGTTAATTTAATTAAATGTTTTGTTTTAATATAAGACCATTCTTCAGTTCACTGACTCACCGTTTCATTTAATTAATTGCAAACATCAAGATTTGATTACTCATAGTTCTCCTTTAGTTAATTTACTTGTTCACAGTTTTGACAGAAAAGCTTTCAAACTAATATGAAGGAGGGGCACAGTCTTAACTAATTAGAGAACTGAAAAAAAATAACTGTAGCTAGAGTAGAAGATTAGCAGATACTCAGGGTCACCTTAAAATGCTCAGAGTCCTTGTATTCACCATCAAAATCCGATTTCCAGTGACTGGACATTGGTTAAACATGGGGGATTCACTCGCATGCGAGAGACACCCTCGGTACGTCGGTGCGGGGTTGGAATGGCGTTTTGGTTTCGAACATCTCCAAGAGGGTATTTGCTGATGAGTAAATCGTGGTGGTGACTCGAGGCAGGAGCCACTGTCCCCGGGACGTGGGTGGGCTCAGCCCTGCCCTGCCGCGGGACACTGGCCCTGAGGGGGACACGCTGCAAGCACCCGTGGAGTTGTGATCTTTGGGCCGTGCAGTTAAAATGCTTTTTATTTTTGTGTTGAAATAATTCCTGGGACTTCACAGAGGAATAACCTTCAGTAGTCTTTTTGTCTATGTAGGGGATATCTGAGTAAACGATTAACTCCTAACTTTAATAGGACGCAGGCAAGGGATGGAGAAACCCCGCTGCTCTTCGCACACACCCCCCAAGTCCTAGAGGGGCCTTGGCTTTCGGGGCAGAGGGTGCGCTCAGCGGCTCCAACCCCGCAGCACATTCGGGTCTATTCCCTCTCCGATGCCCCGCAAGCAGTGGGTCTTCCCCAGAGTAAGCTGGATATCATCCTAATTTGGATCAAAGCCCTTACAGTGAAAACTGTTTGGTGCTTAAGTATATTTTAACTGTGGCTCAGAATACAACTGTAGAATTTTACTTCAGTGCAACCCGAGCATTAAGTGTGCTGGTTTGTGTGTCCTTGAAGGGTCATCTCAGGGCTAAATTCGTGTGTTGTACAGCAGAGTTATGCAGACTTGTCAAGGGGAGAGTACACAGTGTCCTGACAAAACTGAAATTACGGAATGAAGATTACTAATGGCAGTGGGTTGTTTTGCCATATGCACGATGCAGGTGTACCTGAGCGCACACCATCGCAATCTGTTAGGCGGTTGGAATCCAGCTGACCCAGAGCCTGGCTCCGAGACGCTGATGGTGGCTCCATCCCTCTCCAAGGTCCCTACCCGCTCCTGCCGGAGCTGCAGAGGTTCAGCCAAGGCAACTGGTGGGGTGTGGGCTACCAGGACTGGCCCCACCGGCCACACGGTCGCTAGCAGGTTTGGAAACAGATCATGGCAATTGTGATGAGACTGATGCTCCTTTGGGTGGTGTTCTGGTTAGTATCGTATATATCGCATATATTTGATAACAAGCGGTACACAGTTTATTTCCTGGGTGTTTAGTGATGGAAGGGAAATTTAAAGTGTAAACAGCGAGAAAAAAAACTGAAGCTTTGAAGTATATAATCCAGCATGTCGCTTTTCCTAGCCATCCTTTTTTTTTTTTTTAAGGTGAAATTAGAGGGGTAGATGTAAACGCTACAGCGGTTTTCAAGTGCATTTTTCAAAGTGAGGTGGTGCTCTAAGTGAGATTCTGCTGCTGCTAATCATTCATCCGAGAGGATGGAAATGATTCTTCAGTTCTTTGTAGATCTTTAGATAAGTCAGTTGAAGAATAGCCCTCTTCGCCACAGCTAGCCGGAGCTGAGTCAATTATAAAAAGGAGTTTTATTAATAGTTAAATTAAATAGTAGCTTCAGTAACGGTAGCCGCGGCAGTAGCCTTAATTGAAAATTATGCCAATAGGTGATTTGCTGTACGTTTTCTTCCATCATTTCAATCAGTAGCACACCCTCGCTGCTGAAACCATTTGCTTTAACCTCAATTTTATTAGCTTTCAGAAATGCTGAAGAATTAGTACCCTGTTTTTGAAGTGGCTCATACAGTCGGAGGCTTTTTCTGCTGTCACAATTCAAGTAAGAAATTATATAGACTGGGAAATAAGTCAGTGAGAGCGTAAGGACTTTGCTGATCCTGAGTGTAGAGGTAGCATCGGCTGTATCTGCTTCCAGCTTACGCCTGACCGCCCGGGACCTTCAGGCTGTACCGCTTTCTGGGCTTTACTCTTTAAACTTTAAACGCTGAAGCGGAGTGACTTTGGTGTGGCAGATGGCACAGCAGAGATTTCTGATACATCACTGTTTTTTGGCTGTTGTCCTTATGGCAGCTGTGTCTGGTTAGGGAGCTCAAAAATGCCTGACAATAATTACCTTTAATTTCTGCAGGCGGCCTCGTGGTGATTTGGGGACTGTGTTTATTCTTTTCTCTTGGTTCCTTGGTACCCTTTCTGCCTTCGTTATGCTTCTGATACAACTGTTCCGTGGAAGTTTGTGGTTATGGGGTTTTTTATACAGTGCCCTGGATAATTTTTTGTCTTGTCTTTTCGCTGAACATTTTACTAAAGGTCTGAATTCAGTTTCCATTCCCTGTTTATCTTCTTATGAATAGTTTATTGTATAGTTAAACTAAGTAAAATTCTATGACTTAGAGTATCAAGAACTTGTATAAATACTAAGCCAGTTGAAAATAACTACTGGGAAATTGGTTCATCTATACATATTTGGGTAATTACAAATGATAAAATGTTATGATAAAAACCTCCGTGTTCAGACTCTGTATTTTTTGTAACCTTTAAAATAAATGTGAATTCTTTGCAAATTGATTAGAAATATAAAGTGAAAATAGAGTAGGCTGTGAGTGGGTGCAGGTTCTGAAAATGCTTTAGTGATGACTGTACCTCAAAACTTGGAATTGGTTGGGATAAGGAGGAAAAGTGCAGATGTGAGGGCAGGCAGGGAAATCCCCCAGGTGCCTGGAAATCTTGAAACGGGTAAATTCCTCAGAAGGCTTGTGCTGATGCTTGGGGTTTTGAACTTCCTGAAAATAATGTGAAATTCCCTCAAAGAGCAACCCCACCTCCTTTCACTAGAAAAAAAGCAGAAAAGTTTATAGACTATTTCATCTTCTCCAGAAAGCATGTGAACAGTTTTATCGTTGCAGATGTATTCTGTGATGGATGAAGAATGAGTGGTGTCAGCCAGAGAATTTGTAAAAACAGGAGTTTAAACATGAAGATTTTGTATCTGCTTGGTAAAAAAACCTATAGCATTTGCAAAAGAACCTTAAAGGGTGTTAGAAAAAAAATATTTTTAGATAAGAAGTGACTACTGTTACGGTATGGTGATCTTCTGTATGAAGTGAGGACTGCATTAAACGACCTAAAAGACAAGATTGTCGATGGTGTTTTTTGGAGCTACTTTTATCTGTTAGTATTTAGTGTATATTAATGAAATCAATGTAGTTTTTCATGTATCGGTGACAAAGCAGTAAAACAAGTGCTTAATGAGCGTAGATAATCTTTGCTAAGTCTGGCATTGGTGCTTTGGGAATGTAGGAATGCGTAACTGCAGTTTGGTTTTGTGGATGTTGAGGGGTTCTTGGGCAAGATGGAAGAAGAGGACAGACGGCTGGGAGAGAAGAGGGCTTGGAACTCCTGTCTCATCACCTCTCATCTCCAGCTAACAGATGCCAATCAGGAATATCTTCGCGGAAGTTATCCGAATTGCTGTATCCATCTGTGGTAATAGGTGTCCCTCCTCCATGCAGTTGGAGGCTATTGATTACTTGCTTTCTTAAGTCACATTAAAATAATGAGAACTTTTGTGAAGCCTATTAAAGGAGCAGCAGAGCTAATCTAAATGTCAAATTCATAGCAGCTTTTAAAAGGAAGTATTCTGATTTATGGATGTGTGGCAGTATAGGGTGTGAAAATTATTAGTTCACCTTAATCAGTATCTAATCTCTCAGTAAACAGTACTTTGCAGAAACAGCAGATTATTTAATTCTGTTCTGATGTGTGGTATCTTTGTGGGTTGATAGAACATGCACCACCACCAAAAAGTCGCGGGCTTTTTGGTAAAAGCAATTCAGAGATTTTGTGGAAGTATCGCACAGTCGATTACGAGCTAGCCCATACGAAGCATTTAGCTTGCTTTTTAGCAAATGACAAAAGCAAGTCATCTATACTGGGAGGAAGACGGTAAACCCACTTAATCCATAACTGAATGAATAGATGGTTGCACCTGTAGAGGCCTTTTTGGTTACATGGCCTTATCCCCGGTGTTTTCCTGCAAGAGAGATGAACTTAGATATTTTCAGTCACATCTTGCCCAGAGTAAAAGTAATTTCATACTGTCAGGAAGAAAATCTGATCTCTTATTTACTGGCCAAGTCAAAATGATAAAACTTCCTCTTATGAAAAAAAAGGTATTGGGCATCTAAGTAATAATAATAAAATATGGTAATGATGGTAACCTGTAGCTTGATGCTACTCTGCTTCTTCTCTTTTACTGTTGGAAATTAACTGGGGTTTAGTCACTTGAAAATCTGCTACCACTGACCCTCCTTAATTCTGTAAATTCTTGCTGGTCTTAATGGTCTCTTAAAGGTGGGATTGATTTTTGTAATCACCCATACTGTACTTTCCTAACATTTTCTAACATTGCACTTGGAAATTTTGTAGCAGCTAAATAAGTCAAGCAGAAAGTGATCAAAGTGACAAAATGATCAAAGTGACAGGAAATGATATTTAAAAGTATAATCAAAAGGGATACCATGAAATAAATGCTTCTTTATGTAAAAAAAAAAAAAAAAGAAAAAGAAACATGAAAGATAAAAAAAAAAATCCTTAGGATGGTGTACTGAAATAACTCAACTTTAATGTTCAGAATAACATTACGTAACTGGACTAAGAATGTGTATTGAAATTATGTGACTTATTCTCACTAAAAGGAATTGTTTTGTTCTTCATATTCGTCAGTGCTGTATTGTATGGTATAATACTGCATTTTCTTTCTTTATATTTTGCCAGGTCTGACAGCGGCTGCCATGGCAGAAGCTATGAAGTTACAGAAAATGAAGCTTATGGCAATGAATAGCCTTCATGGAAGTGGTAGTCAAAACGGAACAGAATCGGAAAATGAAGAGCTCAATTCTAATGCAGGTAAGTAACGCGCGTGAGAGCTGTAGGGGAGCTCTTAACACCCGTTCCTGTGCCTGGGAAACAAACAAACAAACAATATCTCAAATTCTTGTGCTCTTCTGTTTTGTAAGCATTGCTCTACCAGTGTCAAATCAAAATTACTGCACCCGTTCCTCCAGTATTCCTCCAGTTTTCCTCCTAACAGACTTCATTAATTTTTTGAAAAATAGTGGTGAGGGTTTGTTTTCACTATGTTAGAATACAGACATTTTAAACTGTTCCCTAAATATATTTGAGGATACAAAAGACTTCTCTGTTGGCAATAATACAGTGAGTCTAGAGTTTTCCTGTAAATGATGGAAAGTTTCCAAAATGTCGGGTTGCTGGAACCCACAGTTCACTGGAGAAAGGTAAAGTAGGGGATGCTGAATCACCAACTTTCTGCCTTTTCTGCATTTTGTTTTTTCCTTGAATGGATATTTGCAAACCACTGCTAGGAAGGAGAGTCATGATAAATGTTTGTTATGGCCCACCTGGCTGGAATATCCTTGGGTGGAAGACACTGACGCTGAACACGTGTTCAGTCTATACTGTGCAAGAATAGGGTTCAAAGTTTAAGTCAGAAATGGGTTGTTGGAAGAGGATATCTTTATTATTTATTCTACTGTTCTTTCCAGGTGAATAGAAGAGATTTTTACTTGGGTAGTGTATAGAACCTAGAATGAGATCGATCCATTTTGTCTCAGAAAGCTGCTGGATACCTATTACAGTAAGGGCAGATTCACTTGGACTCACTTTTTGTGACACAAACAATCCTACGATACACTCTTATGGGTTTGGAAACTTATGCATCCTTTGTTTTCATTATCAATTCAAGAAGAGAGGCAGTGTCTGATCCCTCATTGCATTCAGATCTCCCATCGGCGTTCGCACGTCTCTGAAGTCACACATGCGTCTCTAAAGGCGAAGCCGCTCTAACAGTTTGCTTGCTTGGATGGTGTATAGAGTATAGGCATTGTACCATCAAAATGGTAATTTATTAGACCAATAAAGCAGCAGCTGGGAGGTCTTAGACTCATTTTCTAAAGGAATAACTTTGAATTCATGACAAATTATGCACAAAGCAGTCTTTCCAAAAGTGGTATTGCCTTTTGCTAATTTTGTGTACTCATCTGTATTGAAGAAATCTGGCTTCTAATTCATGCATTAAACCCTTCCCCAGCTTTCCGTTATGTAGGATATGTATTTCTTATTCACCTCTCAGACCCCAATCAATTAGTGCGTATTGAATTCAGGAAAAAAGCACTGAAAAAGCGTATTTAGTTTGTGTAACTCTCATAGTCTGTATATAGTTCAAAATGAATTATGAAGTTTCACCGAATGCTAATATGACTGAAGATGGAATTCCTACAGAAAAGTAAGGATGCTTCGTGCGGGGAAGATGCAGGATTAGTATTAGGGTTTTTAAAAGCTGCTGTACAAAAGCTTGCTAATTTGAGCGTTCATGGTTCGGCGTGTTACCTGATATGGCAAATCCTCCATCTTGGGAGAATCTACAGTACCTTAATAGTATTATTTTAGGTACCTCCTTGACAAGTTTTATGGGGGACTATCATACCAGCCTTTCGACAGTACGTCAGGAGTGTGCATATTAAATGAAAGTTCTCTGTGGTTTAGCAATTCAATGAGTTCTACAACTGACTCAATAGCAATTTAAATACTTGGAAAAATTCCCACTGACTTAAGCTGAAGTTACAGGGGGGCCCAAGGATAAGGGTATGGTGTCAGTTACGTAAAGATCTTTTCTCAATTCTTTCCCCTTTTTGTTGCCTAATTCAGTAAAATTGGCAAGAGCAAATTTGCTGGATTAAGTGCCAAAGTTGCTTGCAGACAGAGAAATAAGTCCTTAACAAAAATAACTACTACTAATCATATTAAAACCCACAATTTCCCCTCTTTTTATTACCTGTAATGTCAACATTAGGATCATTTTTGTGATGCGTGGCTTCTCTCTTTATGGGAGGATCATTTTTTAAAGATTTACATTAAGCTGGTATAGCAGGATGTGTCAAAACAAAAACCAAAATGAAAGGAATATAAAAGTTATACATTTTGCTATCCAAAATAATGGAGGAATTAATCAAATACTCACTAAAGAAAACTCATTGGAGGCTGCAGTAGGGCATGGAGAGACTGGGCATTTTGTTTAGAAGTTGATATATATATTTTGTAACTTTGATTCACTGTGGAGAGAACGCCATGATAATTCTGTGTGCATGAAACCTTTACCAAGTGTTTGCTTTGCTCTAGACTCTTACAGTTTAAATGACTATTAAAAACAAAATGGGGAGGCGAAATGAGAAAGAAAATTGAATTTTGAAATTTTTTTTACTAAGAAGAGGTAAAAAGAAACAGAGCAAAGGAGTCAGAAGCCTCATAAGTGAGAACAACATTTTATTTTAGGAGAGAGACCTACAGTTTCTTTGATTTGAGGTTGTGTTTAATAGCTTCTGTAATGGCTGCAACATGACTCTGCATCTAGATTTCAGCATGAATAACAACCTGTTCGTGTTTCATTTAGCTCCAAATGAGAAATTCTGTCTTTTATTGTTTTAGGAAATTAGTCTGTGTACTATTTCTCCTGGAACTTTATAATTAATCACTAAAGGTTATGGCTGTGGAGAGTTTGTGGGAAATAGATGTCGGAATGATTATAATTGTAGCTGTCAAATCAGAAATATGGTTATACAGAACGGAGGACCTTTTGCTTCCTTTGATTTTTTTTTCCTTTTTACTGTAACAAAGACTTGAAGGGTTGCAGTTTTACTTAAAAAAAAAAAACAACTACAGAGATTTGTTGGCTATTTACCGCGCTGTTACACATTGGCTTCCTTTGGCGAGCATGAGATCCACCACCGCGAAATGTTCCACAGGAGGACGCGTGCCTTCCTCCTCGTTCTGTAGCCTGATAGATGAGTGGAATGGTCTCTTTTGCTGTTGTTTGTTTTGAATTAAAAATGTATTTGATCAGTGTTAAGTCCTGAATCTTTATTGCCAGGTTTTTTGGAAGTGTGTCATTCTATACAGACCATTAGTATAATAAAAAAAGTGGTGAGGGCGTCTTCTCATATTCATTTCAATCCCCATCTGTATCTGTTGAAGTCAGTATGAAATCATTTTGGATTTGCTTCTTCAGTCTAGGACATCACTTCTGTAGTTTCTTTCTCTGTGTATATGCGCCTGTCATGATGGGAATTTTTCAAGAATTTCTGTATCTGAAGCCAGAACTCGTGCTGTCAATTTAAAACCTGAACTCGAACTCTCAGGATCACTGACTATAATTCCTCAGATATTATGTTGTCCTCTAGGAAATTACAGGTGTGGAATTGAATCTTACAAGTGTGTCTAAGGAGGTGAGGAGTAAATGTGCCACTTCTTTTCCTGCTTCTAGTCCAGCTAGCATGCTTTTCCCATCAGGTCCTACCTACCTCCTTTTTGTGATATTGCAATAATCTCAGTAATGGTGACATTTAGTGCTGGAATAGCCTGAACACTTTATTAAAAACAAAAAAAAAAAAGCTGCAAGAAAAAAAACAAGCGAGGTGGGGGGGGGGGGGGCAGTGCGGGGGGGAGTACCAAAAAAAATTTGCATGTATTTTTTAATTGAGGTAATGCATTAGTTCACAGTGCTGTGAGGAATGTTGTTATCCATTTGACCATTAACGTCCTCCTTCCACTCTGTGCAGAAGAGAAAGAGATTTTTTTTGCACCTTCCTACTCATCATATGAAGTGTTGAAGCCAACTTCAGGCAGTTGAAAATCTCCTCTTTAATCTGGCAGTACAGGTTCTCTGGCCCCACCGTCCAGCTGATCTCTGCTGGCTGTTCCCTGTGGCTTAGCAGCTGTCTCCCACCTTCTTGTAGGATCTGGGAAAGAAAGTTGAATTTGGAGAACCACGTAGCTGGGGAGATAGGTGTCTGGAAGTGGGAGAAATTACGTCCATCTGAAATCTCAAATTCCCGGTGGCCATAAGTCTTCCATAATCCTATTCCTCCTTTTTGGCTACTCCCTGAGTCCTTGGAGATGAGACGGTTTGTTGGTGGCACTCGGTGCGTGCAGCTGAGGATTGCCTTGAGCCCAGAGGGTTGCCATAGCTAAGGCAAGTCACGCTGTAAAGCCTGACTGATAATACGTGCCGGGAGTGATGTGGCCTTTCATATTCCACTTTGGCAAATGAGTAAGATCAAGAGCTTGAAGCTGGCAGCTGAAGCCAGGTTTGCTGGATGCATGTGCAGATCTCTCCAAGCCCAGCCACGTAATTGGTTTTGTTGTGCTGTAGAAATAAGGTAAACACACCAAAACCTCTGTGGTTGCACAGAAGTGTTTATAAAGATCATCTGTTTCATCTTCATGCAATACTAATATTAGGTGAAGTGTATTCTGGAAATTAGCATATAATTGCCTAGGGAAATTTGAAACGTATTCAAAATCAGAGCTTTTTTTTTTTTTTTTTTTTTTTTTAAATAGCATGGCAGCGGGTAATTTGTACGAGTATGTGATAGAGCTGGAACGTGAAGGGTAGATTGTAAAATACAGTGATACTGCCTGAAGATCCTTTCAGGATGCAGCGTTACATGGCGTCAGCGCAGACGGATCAGTGCGCAGCAATCCGTGACAGTACCTGTTTGTACAAAACCTCAGTGCAAAGAATAAAGCAGTTATTTCCTTCTGTTGGCTTTTGGAGTTAGCATGCATGATTTAATAAATGTGTTTTGCTTTCCCAAGAGAGATATCAAACAGTACTAAGTGTTTCAGTGGTATTTCCTTAGGAAGTCAAAATGTTATTCTGTATGTAGAGTCTTGTTGCTTAATTTCCAGACAAGGAGCTAAGTTAGGCAGAAAAGAAAGGAAAAACACCCTAGCTTTTGGCATATGAGGATCAGAGAAAAAGCTCTTCATAGGAAAAAAAAAAAAAGTGTTATCTTTTTATCGTTTTTTCCCTTCAGTACCTGCCATGCAGTTTTCTCATAAATGCAAACATCCTTCACAATCTGTTTAAAAAACCACAAATACATCACTCGGAGGAATATTTAAGGAACCATCAGGAGGGAAAAAACTCATTGGTTTAATGGAATGCTGTCAAGGAAAATCAGCATCACAAACGACACAGGGGCAGAATTGATACTTTTGCACTGACATGTTAAAAGAAAATCCCATGCATTATTTAGAAAACCCAGAAATCTGTCAGCTGTATGATTGCCGAGTTAGCAGAAGCAGGAGGATGCTGCTCAAGTTGAAAAGAAACGCGTAGGCACAGATCCATATTGTAACCTTTCATGTTCTCCACCCACCATGAATACCCAGCTATTACACGGTCAGCATTTTTTAGTTTTTCTCTTTTAAAATTTTCAAGTGCTTGGAAAGTCAAAAGAGGTAGGTCTTTTATTCTAAAAAGCAGGATGCCGAGGCTGTTATTTTATTGTAAGAGTAAAAATGACAAGACCAGAGAACAGATTTTTTTCATCCTTGAGTGCCATGCAGACTTCATGAAGTCATTTTTCCTGTTGTTGAAGCAAGTATTTTTGTGTTACATGAGCAGAGAGTTATTGTTTCAAAGATGATAATTTTATTTAAAGAACACAAAACGTTCATGCCATTTTAAAAATATAACCAGCCAACACTACTGTTAATATTTTTAGAATCAGTTGAAAAGCTAGTGAAGCATACATTTAATTTTCTTTAATTGCCCTTTCGCCAGGAGGAATATATGCAGTCTTGAAATAAGAGAGAATTTAATATGTTTTGTTTTCTGTGCCATCTCATCCAAAAACCAGGCTTGTTTGACTCCAGCCCTAGCAGATACATTAAAACATTTCATCCTGAGAACTGAGACATCTGTGCTATTTCTTTAGATGTGTACCTGCGTTGGTCTCAGTGAGCGTGAAGATACTTGCTTGTCACGCTGGAAGTTGAGATTGGCACGTAGCGGCTTAGTGGATCTCCCTGTTCGCGGAGGGGTGCAGCGAGCTGCTGGGCCACGGCCATCGAGCACGAATGGATTGGGCAGCAGGCTGGGTAGGATGGATAGGAAAGGGGATGACATTTTTGATGGGCCTTTTTTTCCTCAAGCGTGCAGATGATGATGTACCATGAGTGTGGCTCATGGTATGACATGTATTAGGAGCAATGGGACCAGGCCGCAAGACAGGCAGTGAATGGTCAGTGTTGCGCAAAGACCAACCTTAAAAGATCTCTGGGAGAGCAGAAATTAGTTCGGAGACTTCATGGCTCCTGTTCAGCCCATCAGGATGTGTTTCTCTGGTGGGAAGTTGGACGCTGCAGTAGGAACCGTAATATTACACATTACAGTGTGCATCTGAACAACAAAAGCCAAACCCTTCTGAAGCCCCTGGACAAGACATTGGTTCTTCAGGGCTCACTCACCGCGTGGGTAGGGAGCAGCCTGCTGACGCCTGGTGTACGAATGAGGCTCCTCTAGGTAGCGAAGGCACATATGGCCCTGTGGGGCTGGGAGGACAACCTCTGTAGGAGAGCATGGATCCCAAGGCCATAACACTTGAAGAAGATTCACGTAGTGATGAAACTCAGTGGCTTTCAGGATGCGCTTCCATATGTAGGTTTGGAGATGTGGTTTCTTGGAAGTCTCTTGAACTCACTTGCAAGTGGTGTCTAAGAAATGGTAACCTTGCATTTTCAGTGAAAATGGAGTGAAGGAACTAAAACATTCATGTTAACGCTGAAGCTTTAAAAAGCTTCACCCATTGCTGCTTGTCCGAAAACGTCCGTGGTTGCTGAATGATGCAGATTAATGAATTCCCTCCAGATAATGTAAGTGGGGCCTTCCTGGAGCCAGCGACTGATAATTCTGGAGGAAAAGGTTGATGTGCTGTTTTCTTTTTTTTTGAGATACAGCTCCTCACACATTAGCCAGGAGGTGATAAGCTGTTGATTTGGTTCGATTGTGCCTTGTTTGTATTCTGCTGTATTCTCTTCTCTTTCTCCTGATGGTGGTGGCTTTCATGGGCCCTCTCGATTACCCCAAGAACCCGGTCTCCATGTGTGAAGCCTGGAAACAAGATGCACATACATATATTTCTTTGGTGAGTCAGGGTTTTTTTGGGGAGTGAGTATCAGTCGATAGTTTCTGCTGTGTTAGCCCACCAGTGGGCAGGATTTAATACCAAGAATTTTAGGATGCTTCAGTGAACCACAGTTTCAGTGGAGTGCAAAACCGAATTTATTTCTTATCTGCAAACTATTTTAAGGTCCCATTTTAGGTAAATTCTTAAGCAGTTACCTATTGACTGCATGTGAACACTTTACTGTCTTTCTAAAAAGTATTCTTATCATTTAAATATGAACATAAATACTTTATAGTACATGCATATGATTGCCACATAAATGTTGATTCATCAGCTAATATTTACATGTTTGGATTGACAGACACCCAACTGATAAATATGAAGTAGCTCTGGCTGTAGTTTTAAAACTAATAAAGGAAAGACAACTTTGGACAACTTCTGAAAAGGAAATTCTCTGTGCTTTTTCTCTGTAACTCTGAGGCATCTTTTCCTTTGAGGGAAATTTCTGTTTCAGATCTTTTGATGCTTATCTTACACATGATGGAATTAATTCATGTTTATATAACATCATAAGCGAATATAAACTATTTTAAAGATCAAGCAAGTGTAGGTATTACATAGATTTCTTTTTAGAAAAGTTCTTATTAAATGTCTAAGCTCTGGGTTGTGTGAATGCTTTTTGAGTGTGTAATTCTCAAGGGTATATTTTAAATGGATTCATGACAATTGGATGCTGCTAAATGTTCATGAATGGAGAATATATATACTTGTAAGTTATATTTCAACAGTTATACATATCACACAATCTGCTTCCTCCGTATATTTTGGCTGTTACCTTATTTGAAGGCAAAGAACTGCTGTTCCTTTTTTCCAGAGCATAAAGTACTTTTTTTTTTCCTTCCATAAAGACAGAATTCTTTACAATGATTTCTAACTTTTGCTGGAACAAATTTAATATAGAAAATTAAGACTGATAGCTATTAAAAAAACAAACAACAAAACAACAACTTCCTAACACCAAACAAAATGCCTCTGGGTGCAGATGGCGTAATCATGAGCAACCTCTCCAGATCCTTGCCGTTTCTACTGTCAGGACTAAGTGCAGCCAAAGAGAAACTAATGACAAAATGCAAACGGTGTGGCTAAACTGCGTAGAATTGAGAGCTTTCACATGTCTGTCACCTTTCAGATCCTTTACAAATTTATAGTCTCAGAGTGCAGAGGTCTAAATCTTCAAAGCTTGAAAAACAGAGGTGCAGCATGAACTAATCTTCATTTTTTTCCCCTATCTTCTTACAGCAGCACTAATGGAAATGTATTTTGTTTAATGACTCTGAAATCCTGTTTGTAATTAGATGTGGGAATTGGTCTTACTTTGTAACAGATGATACTGGAATAATAATATGAGAGATGCTACGCTGAGACCACTATCCTCCTAAATCTATATCATTTTTCATTTTATTGACAGGAAATGTGTTCCTGGAACAAAGAGATTGATTTTAAAGAGTAGAAAAATAATATCTAGTAAAAACTCAAATGAAAACATTTTAGCATTACTTTAAGTGTATCACAAGAGTACATTAACCTTTTAACTTTATTTTTAATTTTAGTAAACAGTCATCTTATAATTGTTGCTTTGTCACTGATATAATCTTGGAATTAATGCACCAAAAGGTAGGGAACTTTAATTAATGACAGGGTGCATACAATTAAAATGCATATCATATTTCAGAAGGATTATTCAAAATAATCAATTTTGTCTGTTAAAACACTTTTACAGTCATAAATGAAGTAATTAGGAGTGGGCACAGCACATGTGAGTGCAGGCTGGGCTCACGCGGTCCCTTCAGAGCATTACTCTGCTGCACTGGGTCTTATTGTCATAAATCATTTTGGCCACTGTAGAGCCAAGGCTATGTTTTTTCCTTGGCTATATTTTTCACATTTGTTCGTAGCAGCAGATATTCGTGGTCAATCTCAGCCTGCCAAAGGAAAGCGGGTTGCTCAAAAGCCTCCCTCGTTAAGACGCGGTCTCACATTTCTCTCTGCAAGGCCCAGGAACTGCCATGGCATCACGGGGAGCGATCCTTTACGGAAATGTGCCAAAGTCAGGACTTTCAGTATAAATTTTTATTAAGACCAATACAGATTAGATGCACTGCACTTCAGAAGGAAAAAACATTCCAGTTTAGACATGGAGGTGGTGTGAAGGGTGCTGTCCTGCCCTTTCGGAAGCGGAGCTGTGCTCTGCAGGCTGGTGCAGGGTGAGAAGGCATCTCCAGGCATCTCTGCCCTTCTGGTCTTGGGGCTTAGTGGGAAAGGGAAGGGAAAAAAAGCATGGTCCAGATCTACTTCTCTGAAATGCATTTTGTATTTTATGTTCAACCAGTGTTGGGTAAAAGCAAAAGTGGTCCTGGGAGCAGGAACCATCAGCTGGTGATCAGATGACCTCTGGCAATGGCGGATGCCAAAAATGCTAAGAAGGACGCTTGTTGCAACTCAGTCATTTGCAGATTTTCCACGGTGCTACCAAAGAACAAGAATAGTAAAGTACCATATGTCAAATACTTTTTTTTTTTTTTTGAGGTCCTTGTACGTACTCTGTTTCGACAAAATCTTGTCTGCCTATCATTTTGCACAAAGTAGCATTTGTTTAAGCACTGCGGTGTATTAGCGTGCTTAACCAATGTGTTTTAGTTTCCCAGTATATAAGGGTGTAAGGAATCCAGCACGCGAAGAATTCCATTACGTTAGGAAAAGCAAGAATTAGTGATAGTTGCCTTTGTTAATGCTACCTTCAGTCTCGCATTAATGGTATTTTAACAATAGAAAGTACTTTAATGTTTTAATTACATTTTTAAGTCTGGAACATTCTCGTTCTTGTTAAGGCATATATAAGTTAGGATGAAAACTGGCGTATTACCTTTGATGCGGGCCACATGCTGCGAGTCCCCCAAAGGCTGTCACCGATAGCGATACAGCTGCCAACAGCGGGAGCCTCATGAATTACAATTTTAATCAGATTTTTTTAAAAAGTCCCCTAAAGTACAGTTAATTTATGTTTGAGGTAAGAAACGTTTGTGGTGTTAACATTTGGAATATTTACCCGCTCAAAAGAGTAGCATTAATCTGGAAAAAAAAAAAAAAAAACCCAAACCATTTTAATAACGTGGGGGTTTAGTTATGGATTCAGTACTAGATTTTTGCAGAGTGCCCTGAACTGACATTCTTGCAGCTGAGATTCGGTAGCAGTTTTACTTGCAACAGTTGGCGCTGTTTAAATGTCTAGCTGATCTGTGAATTTGATGAGACAGGAGTCACAGTGGTCTCAAGTAATTCTGCCTTTACTGGCACCCACAAAGTAAGAGGCAGCCCTTAGTTCTGGAGTAGGGACTACATGGGTAAAGAGGACCTACACAGGTCAGAACCTTACTACTTTTTATAGAATACCTTGGCTACCTTGATTAGTTGAATATGAGTTTTGTTTTCCTTTAATAAAGTTTTGATCCATAAGAAAAATCAGGGTTATGCTTTTTTTTTCCTGTGATTTTCAAAGTAAGCATCTGACAGTTTTGCATAATAGGTTATGCTTTCTGCTCCATATTCTGTTTAAAAAAAGCTGGAATCCAAAGCTGTGAGTGACATTTTGGTAGAATTTTAGCAAGTACAGTCATTACCAAATTAAAAATAGATACAGGTGGGTAGTCTATGTTTTTAGCTCCTTTTAAAAAAAAAAAAAAAAAAACACAACAACCCCTACTGTATACAACAAGAGCAGGAATTTATCAGATCATTCTACTTACAATTATGAAAGACCAGCAACGTTGTCTCGGACCAAGAGTAAATGTACCTTTATCACCAGAGTGTGTTAGAAATCTTTTATTTCCATGGCTGCAACATCTTGTTCTCAAATGAAATTCTTATTCTTAATTTCTTAGAAGCTTAATTTAAATTAATAAGATCACTGAAGAATATTAAAACCTGGTCCATTTAGTCATGGAGACGAAAATCTTGTTGGCAGCATATAATTGAAGCTACTAATGTATCCATAATCTAAAGGGAAAATGCACGGATTTTTAGTACATGTTTCAAACGCCATCTTAATGTGTTTATTATCTTGGAAACGTAGCCGATATTATGTTATCTGTTAGGGCGGCCAGTTTTTGTGTACTCATTTTTCCAGATGTTTCATCTTGGGAGGCCCATGAGCATGCACTGATGGTTTTAGAGGAGCAGGTTCTTCTCAAACGGTGATCTTGTCTTGAGGAGTAGGTAAGGCTTTGCCAGAACCATTCCTGCAGCTGAAGAAGAGACCGTGACGGACGATAACGATCCTGCGTTGGGGAGAATCGCCCCGCAGCGCGGCGCCTTCCCTCAGAGCCTGCGGCTCTTGCTCGGGCGGCAGGCGGAGGGGAGCGGTGGCAGGGTGGGTTCCGGACGGGCTGTCTCGCCCGGCGCTTTGGCACCGCCGTGGGATCTGCTCTCTGTACCGCGGCTTGCAGTGCGTAGGGTCAACAGCACTTTCAGACTTGTTTTCTTACCCGCACTCCCAGTGAAGCAAGACTTCTGCCAGCATCATGTCTGACCGATAGTTGTCCAGCTTAATTTTAGGAATTTTATAGGCCTACTGATCGTGGCCATTTTTCTTAATGTTTAAGCTAAGTCTCCCTTGTTACAGTCTTTCCTCACTGCTTCTTGTTCTGTACGCACCGTGTGTAAGGAGACCAATTTATTCCATTTTATTACTGAACATGTCTTTTACCTAGTGAAGACTATTAGCAAGTCTTCTCTCTGTCTTCCCTTCCTACATGAAAGAAGCCTGCAGCTCCTTTTAAAAAAAAAAAAAAAAAACACAACAACCCCTACTGTATACAACAAGAGCAGGAATTTATCAGATCATTCTACTTACAATTATGAAAGACCAGCAACGTTGTCTCGGACCAAGAGTAAATGTACCTTTATCACCAGAGTGTGTTAGAAATCTTTTATTTCCATGGCTGCAACATCTTGTTCTCAAATGAAATTCTTATTCTTAATTTCTTAGAAGCTTAATTTAAATTAATAAGATCACTGAAGAATATTAAAACCTGGTCCATTTAGTCATGGAGACGAAAATCTTGTTGGCAGCATATAATTGAAGCTACTAATGTATCCATAATCTAAAGGGAAAATGCACGGATTTTTAGTACATGTTTCAAACGCCATCTTAATGTGTTTATTATCTTGGAAACGTAGCCGATATTATGTTATCTGTTAGGGCGGCCAGTTTTTGTGTACTCATTTTTCCAGATGTTTCATCTTGGGAGGCCCATGAGCATGCACTGATGGTTTTAGAGGAGCAGGTTCTTCTCAAACGGTGATCTTGTCTTGAGGAGTAGGTAAGGCTTTGCCAGAACCATTCCTGCAGCTGAAGAAGAGACCGTGACGGACGATAACGATCCTGCGTTGGGGAGAATCGCCCCGCAGCGCGGCGCCTTCCCTCGGAGCCTGCGGCTCTCGCTCGGGCGGCAGGCGGAGGGGAGCGGTGGCAGGGTGGGTTCCGGACGGGCTGTCTCGCCCGGCGCTTTGGCACCGCCGTGGGATCTGCTCTCTGTACCGCGGCTTGCAGTGCGTAGGGTCAACAGCACTTTCAGACTTGTTTTCTTACCCGCACTCCCAGTGAAGCAAGACTTCTGCCAGCATCATGTCTGACCGATAGTTGTCCAGCTTAATTTTAGGAATTTTATAGGCCTACTGATCGTGGCCATTTTTCTTAATGTTTAAGCTAAGTCTCCCTTGTTACAGTCTTTCCTCACTGCTTCTTGTTCTGTACGCACCGTGTGTAAGGAGACCAATTTATTCCATTTTATTACTGAACATGTCTTTTACCTAGTGAAGACTATTAGCGAGTCTTCTCTCTGTCTTCCCTTCCTACATGAAAGAAGCCTGCTCTTTTGAAGGTGCCTCATACCAGGGATTTCCTAGGTCCCTGGTCAGTTCTCGCTGCCCTCCTCCGGCCTCTCGCCCCATGATTCATATCCTGCTGCTTCCCAAACCCAACGCAATGCTTGGGTCAAGGCTGTGCCAGTGCTCAGTGCAGCAGCGTAGAACAGGATAAGGGGAAAGAATTTCTTCCCATCATACGTGCAGATATCTTCTATAAAGATGTGAAACTCCTCCTGACATTCCCTGGAAGGGACTGTGTTCACTTGCAGACTACTATAGCCTCTAGATATTTTTTTTCTCTCTTTCTTTTTTTTAGAAGAGCTACACAGGCAGTCAAACCCCATTCTGAATTTGTGAGGGTGGCTATTCCAGCCTTTCATCTGTCCTGACCCGATTTTATCATTATATGTCTTTTAAATGTTCACAAAGGTTTAGATAAACTCTGATAAAGTTCCCAAGTTTTGGATAGATTGGTTAATTCTGCTGTGGGTGCCTATGGTACAGACTCCACCATGCAAACATCTGCCCTTGCATGTGAAGCATTTCAGTCAGTTGAGTTTGGCCATTTTATAGTTCATTCCATCTTTACAGGTTGACTGGAGGTGCATTCTGAAGGCAAATTAAAATTGATACTGAAACTGAAAATCAACTTTTCCTGTTTAGATCATGTGCATTTTTTAAGCTGTACAGAGCCATCTACAATTAATGCTCTTTGTTGTATATCTTCTGTATTTACAGTATATTTGACAATAAAACCTTTTTTGACATTTAATCAGTAGCAGAGTTGTTCCGCTCTCATTATATATTCATGAACTTTATCACCAAGACAAGACATAAATGTTGAGCTTGCCTTTAAGATCAGACATGCATTGATATTTAAAACCTAGAAAATTGGGGGGGTTTGGGTATGTTCCACATTTGTACAACATAAAAATGAGAACAGATTCTTCTTTTGAAGAAGATGCCCAGGCTAGTGTAACGATGGAGGCAGGTGAAACTCTGGGACCGGTGGAACTTCCAGCATAGCTGTAGAAGAGCTGTATATTCAATTCCTGATGTCATGGGATGTGAGAGGCTGTATTTTCCCCTTTTCCTATAAGGCATGCAATATTAGTTAAATTGTTATTTATTTTCTCCTACTTCAGATGGAAACTGGAAAGGTAGTAGGAAGTTTCTTGCAGATTCCTGGGATTCCTATAGATATGTCTCTAAGAATTTGATGTGAGGGGGATTTTGACATTACATCCTTGAGAAATATTCCCCCTCATTTGCAGCACCTCTTCTATTTTTCTCACTTTTGGCAAAGTAGGTATTTTTTGGAAGTTGAATCCAACTTTATTCCCTTTCTCGGTAACATCCTAGATCCGGGTTGAAAGGACCTTTAGAAAACACTAGAATAGCTATCATGAGTAAGATTTTTTAATTTCATTTTTTATAAATACCAAATGTAGCTGGGTAGATACTGTACATTAAATAACATTTCTGTGTTACTGAGAGATCGAACTTTAATAGAAAAATTTTATCTAAACAGAGGGGCATTTGCATGAAACTTGTAGGCATCTGATATTTAGGAGGACAATCTCTAATGAGCCTCTCTGAATTGAAACTCTGTGGTTCTGTAAAAGAAATATTTGCATTGTCCTATTGCTAGCGACTGATACGCATTTTCTATCTAACTCCCAGCTCTTCTTTCTTTGGAACTGCCTTGAATAATTACAGCCCAAACCCTGCCCCTGTACTACATAAATGGAAAATCCAAGTCATCAGATAGCACTGAATCTTCAGTTTGGATTAAAAAAAGTATTTTATTTATTAGATGCAGTTATGGCACTGAAATAAATGGTTGGTGCAGTTACACAACATCTTACCTTCAAAATTTAATCATCTACAAATGCCATTTATTTTTCATAAGCTCCTTCCCTTTTAATATGATTCATTAAATATCCTCCTCCTTTTTTTTTTCTTCTGCTGTTTGTTCACCTATTTTGGATGAGACTCCAGGCGTTTATTTCCCCTCTGTCTTAACGTATGGTGTGGTCGATGTAAAAATATTTTAAAATAATGTTCCTATTATTTAAATAATTTTAAATTTAAAAGTTTGAAAATGCAGATCTATTCTGCTGTAACCTGCTTCTTACAGGTTTGTCCTGGAATTTTCATTGAGGCTGATTTCTTTAATTTTCAAGAAAATCTGTATTTTCAGTATCCTCCCATTTGCAACGCATGTAACTTAGAAAACCCCCCTGAAGGCAGGAGCTCCTCCAGCATGCAGCAGAGGTTTTTTGCAACTGGTAAGAGCTATACATTCCCAGTCCCCAGCAGGAGGGATACTGATGGAAAAAGCTACCTCGGCAGAAAGCGTGTGCTGCTTCACTCCCCCGTGCTTGCTCCGAGTCCCAGCAGCTTGGGAAAAAGGTGATTTCCCCACATCCTGCCGCTGAGCCGATCTTGTGCACAGCCATCAAGAGCTGAGGTTCTGCAGTTTTACGTGGCTGTTTCTGATCCAGTGTGTGACTTCCTACAGAGGGAACTCCCAAGAACCAAGATGAATGCTTTTTTTAAGGGTTACTGGCAGCCAGTAGCCCATCTTTGCAGTAGTTCTCTCCGCTGTATGTTTGCAGCTGAATGTGGTCTGAATTCAGGGATTGCATTTGAAATTCAAAGTGTACGCGTGGCAGCCCAGGAGGAACGCGACCATCGCGTGGCCGAGGTAGACGCTCGCCTCGCAGCTCCTCCATTTTTAGTTATCTTAATTGTATACATGCAATAACTTCTAACTCAATTAAGACTAGCAATATTCCACATTAGCCTGTCTGTTAAAATCCATGCAGTATACTATAAAAAAGTCATTAGTTTGGTAATATCAATTTAACAAGTTTTAGCTCATTAACCTTGACACCAGCAGTGCTGGAGAGAGGAACCTTTTGATATTGTTGTTCTCAGCATATACCAGGGGGCTCTGAAAATCTGTTGAAATCCGCGGCTATTATCTTCGAGCATCAGTTAGAGCTCTGTGTTAGCTCTTTTATGCAAATACCATAGTAAGCCACAAATTACATCTTTCCAAGCCAACTTTATAGACTGGGGTAGCATTTACTCACAAAAACCTTTTTTTTCTATTAGGAACTTGCTATAGTTTTTAGATGGTCCTTTAACAGCATTGCTGGCTATCTCCTATTTTTCATTTTCACATATATACCGTTCCAACACCACTTTGAAAAAGCTTACCCGGAGTGTGGCAGATGAATATTTGTGATAACATTTTAGTAAGCTGAGTAAGATGCTAATTGCAGAAATGCTTCTTCAATTCCTTCTTTTTGCTTTCCAGGTTCACTTTTGAGAAATCACAGTTCCCCTTGCAATAAAGTTGTTGCTTAAGCTTTAGAAGTCTTTCATGATACCGCTGTAGGTACCGTTATAAAATAAGAGAATGAACAATCATTTAAAAGTAGGGTACAAACAAATAAAAAACTCCAGCAGTCAAAAAGCTGTTGTTTATTGTAGACTTACTTTTATACTCAAATTGGATGTGCCTGAGATTTAGACTTGAGAAGAGGTGGAGCAGAACTCCTGTTTAGCCTCGTAATACAGCTGTAACCACAGAGGCATTTGAAAAACAGCAAGAAGGGATTCTATAAAACCACGATGTATTTTCTCAGGAACGGCTTCACTTAATCCCTTGCAGTCATCGTGAGTCTGTCACGTTTTATGATTTGGGGATGGGATTTTGATGTAAAGAGAATCAGCACCCACCTGAGGAAGGGCTGCATGAAGTGGATGAAAAAGAAGAGGGACTTACACAAACCTTTTCATGTGGAAGTGGGAAAACAAAGAAAGATGAGCGTGGAAAGCAGAGTATTTCATTTCCAGCTCTGTCTTTGCCCCATTCATGCAAGTCTAAAATTTTTCATGTGTTTATTTCTGTTTTATCACCTGCCTTTGCTTTCTAGTTTGCTCAGTCAGAAACTGCATTTACTACCTTTTAGGTTGTGGAAGCATCTTGAAATTGCCATCCTTTCTGTCTCTGGTAACCTGCTGAAGTTAGGGAACAGTTTTGATCCTTTTTCTCCTTTTGCTGAAGTGGGTCACTTCCCATACTCCAGTCTCCCCATGGCGTTGCAGTCTCTGCCCCTTTCCCTCCTGCCTGGCCCGGGCACATGGCCCTCACCCAGCCGTTGTTCTTCACGCGGCAGCTCGTGCCGTCGCGGGGGGTGAAGGAGAAGGGGCATGCTGCGGCGGAGGGAGGTCAGGCAAGCCCCGCACCCTTTTTCTCAAAATGCAAAATAAAAGGCAAGTGTTGGGTTGGGCGTTGTTGACTACAGCAATGCTGACGCACGGCAGGAGCGCCGTGTCTTTTGGCTTTTGTTTGAGAGCACTCAACCCTGTGCGATCCCAGGAGACGGAGGCTGCCAACACGAGTGTCGGTAAGTGTGCGCAGCTGCGGTGCAGGTGTGAGGAAGCCGGGCAGAGCCGGAGGGAGCCGCTGCCGACTCTCCAGCAGGGACATGGGCACCTCTTCCCAGCGGAAAGCCAAAGCTCTGCTCCACGCGACTTATCGACTGCGTGCGCGGTCAATCACAAGATTAAAGATTAGCTGGGAATGCTTCGATAAAGGGTCAAGCCAGAAGATGGGCAGCAAATAATTTTGCTCATTTACAATGTTCGTGAGAAGAGGGTTTCAGTAAAAGACCAGAGGTGTAATATATGCAATTTGAATATTACAGACTAATTAAAAAAATCCCTACTCTGAACTAGATGTTAAAAACTTCAGTTATGTAAAGGAACAGTTACCTCAGCCAAATTTTCAGCTTCAAGAAGACAAAACAAGGTAGATTTAAACTTAAGTATAAGCTATTCATAATTTTCTTGTCTCCTGGCATGTTTGTCTCATAAAAAGTGAACTATTTTTAGTCTTTTGTAGAAATCTGATCCAAAATTTAAAAGCACATGAGATAGAGCAAAACTGAAATTTTGGTTGACCTCTGGTTAGCAGGGAAGAGTGCAGGGCTGAGACTGAGAAAGGTTTTGCCTATGCAAAAAATCAGGAGGAGGTATTGTACTTTGCAGAAGTTCTGTGAGTTCAAAAAGGCATCATTTCAAGTGTTTTCAGCTTTGGGAATATACCAAAGCACTGTACTCTACCATACAAAGCAACTGTACTGAAGATTCATGTTACAAAATAAATCAATTAAATTGTGGTTCTTTTAAGACTTTTAAATTTTTCTTCCAAAATTTACCAAAATCCCTTCTATGCATCAGAGCTAGACTTTGTCCTTTTTTAAGGAACATTTTTCAAGTAATCTGGAAAATATTTTTTTAAAAATAGCTGAAGACAAGAAGGAAAAATTGCAATTCTGTGAAGTCTTTGATCTAAGACCTAATTTGGATAGAATCACCTGTGTATGAAAGCAGAAAATTCACCTGTGGTGGTTAGTTAGGCAAACATGTCTGTAAGCCAGACCTGCCTCTCTAAATACTGCGTTTTTTACTGAAAGGGGTCTTAACTTATTCAGCATTTATGAAAAACTGTTAGAATCTTACGTGAAACATGCAGTGGTGTTTCTTGTGGCAAGTGTATTTTTTGTGCTTTTATGTTAAACTATATGCGTGAACATTTTTATAGGTATGTATGAACGTATCTCAATATGTTTGAAAGCAGAACTACAAATCAGACTGCAGATTTGTGCCTTCTAATTTGGAGGTTTGTAGCCTGACCATGTTCACTTTGGATTTAAATACCTTTCAAGGTATTCAAGCCTGATTACTTGGCCTCACCTGAATAATGTAGCTTAGAAATAAGGCTCATAGCTGGGTAGCTGTCTTCGTATTATATTTATGACTAAAAGTCTTATTACTTCCAAGATCTTCTGTAGAGTAAAACGTGTATTATAGACATTTCACTTTAGATTTTTTGACCGATATTTTTAAGAGCTAGCACGATTAAAAAAAAGGGAGGTCCAGCTGCAAAACGTGAGGCTAGACTTTAAAGAATCCATATTTCAAGGGTCTCATGCACTGGGGTGGTTGGTTGACCAATTACATGGGTAACGGATATTTACAGACTGAGACCCCAAATTTCTGTATCAAAGGCATCCGGAGTTGTGGAACAATCAAGGCTCTCTGTGGCACTGAGGAAGGCAGAAGCCTTCATCCTTTTGGTCAAACCCACAGGACCAGCACCAGTGCCATATACCCCTGCCAGATGTCGAGCCATGTTTTGAAACCGCAGCTACCGCGCCGTAGATGTGCTGGTACAAAGTGCGTTGCTCTTTAGAAATCTCAACAGTGAGTATGACTTTCTTTTTTTTAAACTGAATACTGACTAGAATCTCCGAAGTGAAAATCATATCTTCAAGCTTCCCAAACTAAAGAGCTTTGGGAAGAGTGTATTTGTCATTATGTTTAATTTGCACATACCTCACCAAAGAAAAGGCCAGGGGAGCTAGGCCGAGAACACAGCTGTACAGGCAGCTCAACTAATTGCCTCTCCATCCTCAACCTCATTTATCTTCATTTCTTCCCAATTATACCAAATTATCAATAGTCTCTGTTGCATCAGAGTCTTAATCCCCTTTATTCAGGCAGCATTAGATAGTGGCAGATGAATTCTTGGAGGGAGTCAGGGTAAACAGCCATGAAATGCCACCTCTGGCAGATGGCATTGCTCACAAGAAATGTGACAAAACATTTGGAATTTGTTACTAGGCATTGGTATGAGAAGGCAAGCTGTCAATATTTTTTTAAATGATAATCAAGGTGGTGCATACTTATACCACAGGCAGAAATGAATCCTGTCCAAAACCTCAAGCTTAGTTAAGTTCAGCTTGGCACTGTGCTTTTGTAGTTTGTTGCCGAAGCCTCTCACTTTTTCTTCTTAAGAAATATTTTCACTTTGTCTGGTATTAATATCAACATTTTAATGATGTTTGTTCTGATGATCATTGTTATGTATAGTTTTGTATACCTCAGAAAGAAATGCTAATCTGAAGTCATAGAATATCCTTTATACAATGACAAATTTAGGATGTATTTTCTTTCATAGTTTCTTTGGCAATATTCATGGTTTTTAGGGGTTTGATCCTTAGAGAAGCTAATGCAAAGCTAATACTCATTGAGGAGAGTTGTACTAGAGATTAGATGAGAACACCTAATGGCTAGGTTTGCCGAACGAGAAGAATATTCTGCCAATCAAAAAGATGTCCAAGTGCTGTGGTAGGTGTATATTCAGCTGTTACTATGAGCAAAAAATGAAAGGGCTTTTTAAAGGAAGGACCAAGTTGGCTGCTAATACAGTTGAAGGCTTTTTTGCGTGATATTTTTAGACTGACATTAAATGAAACACGGTAGAATTCGCAGCTGACCTTTTATGTGAATTAGGTTTACTCGCAGGCTCTCCCGGTTTTGGCAGCATTCTGAGTTTTTTGGAAGTCAGTAATAAGTTAGTGCAAGGAATCAAATGCCAGATACAAAAAATGGTGCATCTTCAGAATTAGCATGTCCTTTGCCAATGTTCCTCATGCTGACACGACTTATCAGAGCTGTGGAAGTGTCCGTGTTTACTGATCCTTCATGGAGGCTGGGGCTTATGAGAGTAAGTCTCGCTGGAGAGCTGCTACGGTCATCCACCTTCAATATAAAAGGATGGTAGGCATCCCTCTTCCAACCTCTCTTCTCTAGTAAAATCTCAAACGTCATTGAGTTCTGTGTAGATGCTTTAAGTTGGCAAGGCTTTGGAAGATTGTTGAAACGTGTAGGTATGAAGTGCCACAGACTGTGTTTAATTCTTTCAAGCCATATTTTATATTACACGGAGTTCTTTTAGTATTAGGAATTTTTGAAAAGATTATAAATACATAATTCATTGATGTCACTACAAATTAACTCACAAGATTGCAATCTGTAACTTGAACTGTTCATAATAATTATTTCAAAGAAATAGTAAATGATAAATTGTTGAAACTTGAATGATCTGGTTTTGTACCGTAGCGTTACCTATCTGCTGTGGATGTCAAGGTGTTCTCAAAGCCTCTAAAAATCAAACTAAACTGTCTGGCTGGTTACAGTCACACTCAAAATACACAGTACATGTATCTCAGTGGTCGTTTCAGTAACTTGTTAAATATGGGAAAATATTAAGTAATTAAAAAAAAAAAAACCAAACCAAAAGCAAAACCCATTTGGTTTGTGGTGAGTCAAGGTGTGAATGATATTCATCACTGGAATATGGATTCCTTGCTTGCTGGCTGCAGTTGTTGAGTTCAGAAGGATGTAAGTTTTATCCTTTCTGGCAGCCAGCCCTACAAACTGAGCTGAAGATATGAAAGTTAAGCTGTTTTATTTCTGGCTTGTGCATCATCAACAGTAAGAAAAACATGACAGACCAAAATGTTGACCTTATTTCTATCTGTGAAGTGCACGTGTTTTCAAAGACAGACTTTGGTCCTGCAGTAGAAAACCACCAATTTTTTTTTGTTGATGGTCCTAAAGCAGAAGAGCTCTCATGTTCTAGTACAGTATTGTTATCTTTGTATAGAAAAATAAATAGCGATAAAGTCACATACTTAGTACCAAAAATGTTAGCAATTACCATTCGGAGTGCAGAAGGGGGCAGATCAGTTACGCAAGAATGAACCAGAATCCTGTGGTTTCATTTCAAAATAGTATTGAACAGTAGAGGTTGTCCTCTCTTGAGTTCACCAACATCGTGTCTGTTGAAATAAATGATCTGTGCAGATTTTTGTAAGCCCTCTTTCGGCAAAAGCACGTTCTGTAAGCTGTCAGGGGTTGGGGTCTCCCTGACCCAGCTTTCCAAGAAGAATGCAGAGTTATTTTGTCTGCCCACTAGCTCAAGCTTGCCGAGGTTCCTACAAGTGCCCTGAGTGACAGAGAATCATTTAGTATCTCTCAGGAAAGGGATTGCATGTTCTTTTGACATTGACGTCGATCCCAAAGAAAGTTTAACTTTTAACTCTGATTCCCTAATTCCAAGAACAATACTGCACAGTGTATAGAAGAAACTGAAAAGGGATTTATTAGATATTATTTCATCCACTACAAGAACTAGAAGACATCAGAGGAAGGCAGCAAATGCCAAGTTAACCCCACAACAGCACGCCCGCAAGTAACCGTGGTAGCTTTTCATACAGGGCATGGGCAAGGTGTGGAACTCTGCTACAGGATATTGTAGATGCAAAAAGTTGACATCTGTTTAATTTAATGGAAGAAAAACCTGTTAAGGGTTATTAAACTCAATGAAAATACCTCTGTTTCAGGAAGTTCCTAGTAAATAAATTGTTGGAGAGTGTTCTGGGAAATTCTCACTATAGGTTTTCAATGTCTTTAAACTCTGTAGTAAGTATTGCTTTAGGCCCGTGTTGGAGGTATTGGGCTAGATGGACTGGGCTAGATGGACTGTACCTGTTTGTATGTATCCCAGTCATTCTGGGAGCCATGATTCCTTTCGTTGTAGTGCCCCTCCCTCCTGAAATATCCTGCCTAATTTCCATTTAGGAGGCCATAAATATCTAACTATTGATATGAAGATTACAGGCTTTTCCCTGCCTCCTCCCCTCCCCCTTCATTATCACGTGGTTAACTATCAGGTAACGAAGAAGCAAAGACTTCATTTATTAATTATTAGACATTTTCTCCAGTGTGTCTCGTTCCTTCCTGGCCAAGAAGCAATTTTTTAAATTAATATCTATGCATGACTAAATCAGCAAAGGAAGAGAGGAGAAGGGGCACAGGTAGCTAACTTTGAGAACTGCTTTTGAGTATGACTGTAGTTTTATGAAGGATATTGTAATAGTTTGTATCTAACTATATACATATATATGATGTTTCATCTTGCTAAATCTTAACTTTAATGGGGTGCTCTGGTCATCTAAGTCGAATCAGCTGACCCATTGAGGTATGGTTGGTATTTTGAGTTTAAATGAAGATACAGCCACTTCAGGCAGTTCGTGTTATTGTCAGACTAGTCCCTTACATCATATTTTATTTTCCTTCCATTTCCTGCATCTCTTTGTTTATTTTGCAACATTTTTCCCATTTCTTAATATTAGTTATTTGAGGAAAAGGCCATCCATATTTTAGCAATTGTCTACAGAAGACTGTTTTGCTGAAAAGTTGGTTGCTGCAGCCAGGAGTTCCTCTACACTGGTCTTAGAAAGTAGGAGAAAACACCGTGCTGTGTTCTAGCACCCGTCAGCATTTTTGCGTATGTAATCTGTGAAGGGATGAATGACGCAATCTGGTGTTAGAGGGAGGGAGAACAGGGGTTTTTTTCTCTGTTCATTTTAAAGGGAAGGAATAGATGGTTTGGGAGGGATGGTTAGGTTCCTAAATAAATATTACATCTCTGCTTTTATCTTCTAGAAAAGTATCTTCCAGGGATTAATTGTTCTTAATTAAATTGGCATCAAATATTCTGACATATTCACAGTTATCTTCAGTATTGGCTGTGAAGTAAACTTTGATTTTGCTGTCATTAAGACTTTTCAAAAAGTTTAGAAATTATATTCAGATTTCAGATGCCTTCTTATTGTATAATTATCAACAGATTACTTCACCTAAGTTGTGACAGACATATTTTTTAAGTATGACTGACTGATGGACAGATTGGGAATTGCTGAATTAATGGGCACA
>NW_009258414.1:6115833-6153805 GCF_000687185.1 Egretta garzetta | reverse complement strand
TGGAAGTAGCCCAGTAAAGCCATCACTGGGTTTCTTGAGTTTTAATATCTCACCCTACACACTTTATGGCTTTCTTGCAGGGCACAATCCAGAAGTTGATATAGCCGAATACACACAGCTAAACAAATAAATGCATTAAAGCTTTCAATGCATTGCAAATCTTCCATTTAGATTTTCAGATGGGTGTCATGCTTTCAGGGGCTGATTAAAATTTAAATCTCAGTCCCATTTTAACATAAGAAAGTTTATTTGGGGGTAATAAGGGACCACAGAAAGCATCCGTGCTTGCGTGGTCTCCATAAATAACATCATCTACTGCCAATATGAGGGACAGAATTTGGGGTTAAATGGGTCAGAATCCTGACCCAGAACAGTGCTGTGTTTTTCTGGCAGGAAAGCGACAGTTTACCAGGAATATGACCTGGATGTGGTATCTTCCTGCCCTTCGCTGTAGTGAGATTCTCCGTTTATCAAATATGACAAAAGTTGTTTTCTTCTGAACCTTCTCATCCTGGGACATTCAGATGTCAATACCATGAACAGAGCTGGCAGAAGGTTGTAGGCTGAAGTGTTTTCAGCAGAGGGTTTTCTGTGTAGGCCAAAAAAGTGACCGTTTTTCCCAGTATCCAGGTGAGATTAGGATATTGGTAATAGCAAATAGTCTGGGACACCTGAAGATGTGGGGCTTGGAATGCTGGCAAATGGGCCCATGTTGGTTTAGGAGTACTGGGGCTCGAGATAAGCCAAAAAAAAGTCAAAGACCTTGTGTCTGCTGAACAGTCACAGAAGACATTAGAAGTGATAAATACTTTGAAATTATCAGTGCTGAAATAGCAATGCACGGAATACTTTTCTTCTTTGCAGCTGATGTTATGCTTAATATGCCCAACAGAGTGAAAAATGTGTTTAAAAATAATTTTAGAATAAAATTGGACACTGAAGATGGTATTGCTCTTAACAATTTGAGTTCAATTTTTCAGAAATGTATCACAACAAAAAATAAAATGACAGACAGAGATTGAAACACTGTGGTTGTTCAATTCAAAGGTACCGCTGACAGAGTGGATTTCATTTAGCTCGACCAGACAGTTTTAAGGCTGATAAAATGAATTTGAAACCAAATGAAAAGAAACTGTCACCAAATTGAACTTTGATTACTTTCTGGAGATCTTTCAATACCTAAAAACAAGACACTAATTTAATCTTCTCAAGTATATCTTCACCAAAAAAAAAAGTTTTTTGGATTTTGTTTTGAAGAACACAAATGCATGGAGGGGTTTATTACTAAAAACCATGTCGCTTTAGGAGTTACCTTATAAAATTACTAGAATCAAAGATGGGCGAGGAGCGGCATTTTCAGAAAATTGAAGCTGAGCTTATCACTTGCGTTTCCTTCAACTAAACCAGATGAAACTGAAACAGAGGCACTTTGCTTACAGACCCGTGCGTGCTTGCAGAAAGCCTTGCAGCGGAGCTGTGCGTGCCGTGCGTGCCGTCGGCAGCACGCGTATGCATTGCGGAGGCTGAATTCCCCTGTCTGTGCCACCTGTGCTTTAACGCCCCGTGCATCTGAACTCATCCGAGTTGGCTGTTCAGAGGGGCTTGGCAACAGAGACACGCAGAATTTGGCCACGGGGCTGTAAAATGGCGTTAAGGGAATGCTTACCTCTCACCGCCGTTTAATGTAGAAGCAAACGGACTGAGGTTTATTACATCAGTTTTGCTTTGGCTTAGTTAAACGTAAATGTAATTCATGCACTGATAAGTAAGTTCTCTCAAATCACCTGTTGAGACTGGTAAATACCAGACTTTAATTATTAAGTATGTTGTAAATAACTCTTTCTCTTACCAAATCCATGTAGTGTCCGTCTTTATCCGTGCCCTTTGAAACACGCACTATGTTTCTGTGTAGGTGACTGTGTACTATACAATCAGGCCTTTTTTTTTTATTATTATTATTTTTCATCCATATTGTTCATTGAGCTGCAAATCCGCAAGCAGAACTGTCCACCACACATCTGCTGCGTGGCCTGAGCCGGATGGTTGAAGCAGGTCGGACCTTTTTTTTAGCTGCTTCTACTGGTGAAGCCGGTGCATTCTGCAGGGTTGAGGATGGCTTGGCCAACACCTCTGCCTCCTCCTTCCCGCGTTGGTGTGGCCACGTGGAGGAAACCGCAGTCTCTGTGCTTGCTTCCGACAAGAGGCAGGAGCTCTGGAAGATGGAGGTTCTTGTCTCTCTTGCCCTTTTTTAGTGCTGAGTAGAATCTGTTCTGGGACAAGATTGACTAGAATGCAAACAAGATAAGGAAAAATTACCTTTTTGTCCTTTCGTTTTATCTGTTGGAGAGAAGGTCATATGGGTAATGGGCGGTAGTGTTAAACGTAAAGCTCTTTGTAAAGCGTATAAATGATGTATTGGCATTTTGACAAATCAACAGACTTCTGAGTGCTCTAATAATATTCCTATGACACTTATGAATCAAGTTACTAGTATTCTGAAATGAAATATTCTTTCTCATTTAAAATAAAAAGCTGTATTTCCCTTCATATACAAGAGGGTAAAGTAAGTTCCATTGCTGTTTTCTGTTGTCTCATTTTCCATGTTTGCTTTCTTTTTTTCATAATTTTTCCCCCTTTTGTTTCATATATACCTAAAAAAAATAGAATCATAGAATCGTTTAGGTTAGAAAAGACCTTTAAGATCATCAAGTCCAACCATTAACCTAACCCTGCCATCCCACCACTAAACCCTGTCCCTAAGCAAATACTTGAAGTCCATCTCCGTAGTATGGACCGTTGTTTAATTTTAGACTCCTTATCTGGAGTTTAAACTGGTCCAGTGATTTGGACTGTAACAACGTAATTTAAGTTGAGTTTCCTGTTCCATTGCAGGTTTCCTGTATTTCCTTAAGCAAGGCAGTTTTGTGCAGGGTGCAATTCTCCCTCTGTAAAAGACGAATAACTGTACTTTTCCTACGGAATGTGCAAAGCTGGGCTCAGCAGGCTGGTAGTGCGCTCTGGTGCGACAGCTTCGGGGCCGCAGATGTGTGGTGGGTAGGTGCCCCAGGCTTTAAAAAGATGAGAGGAACTTCCAAAAATAAGTAAATGAGCTACGAGTTTAGGCCACCTGTGCCTGGGGTTGGGCGTCTTGGAGAAACACAAATGGGGTGAGGGAGACTCTTCGATGAAGAGTGCGGTTTTTTCTTTTCATTCCAAAATCTCTGACAAACTGTCTTGTGCACAGTTTTTGTGACCTGATACATGAAGTTACATGTACAAAATCTATTTCTGAGCAAGAATTTAATGCTAAGGTACGTGTCGTGGGTTTTTGAGGAAGAATGAAGTGGAAATGTTAAATTTAAATTTACTGAAAAAGCATATGGAGAAAAATAAAACTCATTTGGTAAAATCAAATGCTAAGCATTTCCTCAGAAAATCTTTTTTAAATTACACATTTAACTTGAGAAATACTTTACCAAATAATACCACCTCTGCTTCACGATAGTCAGAATGAGCAACTTACATACTTCGTATAAGCCAAATGTTATTTGAAAGAGCTGATATACAGTATATTAAATAACAAAGATGCTGACACAGCCTTAACTGTAGTAGGTCTTCTAATTACTGCGCTGTGCCGTGTTATATTATATCACATGGCATAATTTAGTGTATCTTTCTTTGTCAATGTATTACTCATCATTTTACAAATTACAAATCTTTTATAGGAAGGTAATTCATACTTGGACATAGTGCTAAAATGATGGAGTGATTTCCTTTTTTCTCAATCATTGATCTTTCAAACTTTTTCATTTAGCCGTATTAATCATGTTTATTAGCCAAGTGTTGTCATAAAGAATGGAATTTTTCTGTTAGTTTCATACTCAATTAAAATGGTTTTTTTGCTTGCTGCCTCTATCTGCTGCATCGCAGTAATCTATTTACCTATTCTAATTGAAATTCTTGTTCATAAATTCAGAACAAAGTCAATACTGCAGTTACACATTTTCATAACAATCTATAAGCTCATGGAAAATGTGGGGTGTACCTGAGAAGGGAGCGTACCTAAAGTACCTTTTTGCTCTAGAAATGTTCCGGCTCGCTTTTTTAAGGTGGTTTGGTTTATGGACCAGATGTATTTCAGAATTCACTGGCATGGTCTGTTTTAATGCTGTGTAAAGGAACCTGGTGGTATTCAGTTGTATAAGGGTAATACTGAAGAAAACTAGAATCTGTAGAACGGCTGCAGAATACCCTCTCTTCAGGGGATCCAGCAGATAGTCTAGACCGAGCACAGGAGTGCCTAGTTTGCTGTACTGTGGTTTTGTTGTAGAGAGTAATTACTGTGAATCATAGAATGTTTTGGGTGGGAAGGGACCCCCAGAGGTCACCCAGCCCAACCCCCCTGCAGGAGCAGGGACACCTTGAACCAGACCAGGTTGCTCACAGCCCCGTCCAACCTGGCCTGGAATGTTCCCAGGGATGGGGCCTCCACCACCTCTCTGGGCAACCCATGCATTTTTTATATATATTTATATGGACTCTTTACATTTTATTTCCTGAATATTGATGCTTTCCAAGCCCAACCTAACGTCTGGCTTGTTTAACTTAGCAAAGGGAAGTGTTTCACTTTGGGCATCCCCAGGATCAAACCCAGCAGTGGAGGGAAAGCTATTTAACCCTTAAGTCAAAGATAACACAGCAGCAGGATAAATTGCTGTAACCTGTTCAGGGGTGAATTTAAGCACGAATGCTAGTGAGCATTGGAGGGAGCGAATAGAGACTGACTCTGCCGTAAGATTAAGAGCGGTGAGAGACCTGACGAGCCCGAGGATGGACACGGATTAGTCCCTGGCAGGAATCAGGGTGCCCTGATTGCCTGTTATAGCAGGAGATTGAGATTCGGTGTCTCAGATGTTCCCTTTCTGCCTTATTTACTTAATTGTGACTGATGTTTACTTGGATGATTTTATCCTTAAACATTGAGCTCTTCCTGATTCCAGAAACTGGTGTTATGAAGGTAGGTGATGCTGAAAGTTTCTAATCATATTTTTTGCCTGATGCATAGTTATTAATTTATTAAAAAAACCCTCAGGTGTAGGTTTCAGGTGCTGTGTTTGTGCTAGGTGTTTAGCTCGTTGCTAACCAAGCAAAATGTCCTTTAATGAAAAGTATATGCTATTTATGGCTCGTTTGTACCCTGTTTTGCAGGTGGGAGTGAATCCTCCTGGGATAAAGACAAGCTTCAGTCTCCCATCACAACGGGATCCCAGCACAGCATTGGTCACCCCACACTGTCAGGGCAGTCGAGCCTTGGAAGCGCGCACCCGCTCAGCCCTCTCCAGCAGAATCACCTGCTCACCAACAGTACGTACTGCGCTCTTACGGGGGAAAATAAGTGCACGGAGCCCTGCTCGGAGGCTGGGCTTTCATCCCATTCCAGCCTCCTGGAGGTCGGGGAAATGGATGGGAGACAGAGGAGCAACAGGAGGGTCAGGCCTCCCGCTGCCTGCCGCGCTTGTGCGTCGTGTCCAAGCCACCCACTGGGATACAGCCGCCCTCTTTGAATAGCCACCCCCTGCTGGGGTAGGGACTGTCAGTCCTTAATTGACATTTCCATGGCCTGGACTGGAGGGAAAAATAACCATGAAGCTGCTTAAAATTTTAGCTATATGAGAAAATCCTCTTGCAGGTGAAAATGCTAAACACCAAATGAAAATATGAGAGGCAGGGATAAATCCAAAATGTCTAAGTAAAAGCGAGCAGAAGCAATCCCTCTGCCTTGTTTTGCCTTCTACCTGCCAGGTGTGGGCAAGGTCATCCATGGAGCCCAGCTATCCGAAGCAACATGAAAATGGTACAGATAAAGTTTGGATTTGGAACTTAAGGCTTCCTTCAAAGCATCTCTTTTCCTTCCCGTAGCAAGGGAGGAGGTGGGAAGCCAGCAGTTCCCCTTCTCCTTTGCACCCAAAGAAGGAAGGAAGAGAAGGGAAAATTATTACAAGAAAGATGTTCAGGATTAATATTTTAGAAATTAGTGAAGGAGTAAGGTTACTTGTAACAGATGATGGATGAAGAATGAAAATCTCACTATTTCTGAATTCCTGTTATTTGTTTAAGCTCTTCATCCTCAAAGTTTCGAAAGTTGAATTTTGGTATTAGTTTTAATGGATGAATGACATTTCTGTCTCCTTACGCAATGTTAGGAGCAGACAGTTCCTTGCTACCTGTGCAGGGACCCAGACTTGAACAAATCAGAGCTATTGAAATGGCTCCTACGATATGGTCTGCTTTGTTCATGGGCAGGTATGGACCTGAGCATTTTGGGTTAAGAGTCACCAGATCACAGGACTCAAATTCACTGTAGTTTATCCTTTCATTTTATATTCTTGCATAATTCATTACCTGTATGTATTTAACATACAGGGATATTGTGCTCTTTGCTGTTAAAGAAAACTTTAAAGGTATTTTCCGGAGGATTTTGTTGTAGGCAAATGTCTATAGGCTATTAAAGGGTTTATTGAATGTCAGACATTATGTCCAATGATTTGCAAGTGTAGGATATATTTTCTTCATAGTCCTCTGAAATGTTTGACGGATTGTGTCTTAAAACTGGTGATGTGCTGTTAAATTCTGTTTGTAGTTTGCATTTAGTTTGCATGTCAATTGGACTTTAAGTAGACATACAACTCAATGTGGCCAGATGGTGTCTGGGAGTTTTGGAACTCTATAGAGTATGAGGAAAGATTATTGGGCTGTTAAGGGAGATGTGCAGGGGAACAAAGCCTTATGGATGTAAGCACCGAAGGGGATTGTCAGCATGGCTTAGTGAAGGGAGATGTATGTGGGCTTTGCTTATTACCCATCATAATTAATATTGGCGCGGATCATCCTATAAAATATATAGTGCATTATAAGAGATCACAGTTGATTTTTATACGCTCAAACTAAACAGAAATAGTGTGGGGGCTCAGAATATGTACAATTCTGCCTTTCGTGGTGGGCACAGTGGTGTTTTTATATCGCTATAGTCAAATTGTATTGGAATAACGTAAGCTATATCAGTCAATGCTATTTTTTATTGTGGGTTCTGTCATACACCAAAATGGTGACCAGCCTTTTCATTTAAAATAGTTAAGATAGAGCCAAAAGTTTAAAAACTTTTAGAAATAATTAAAGTGAATAGCATATGGTTATGACTAGCTGTATGATTATGTTACTTACTACTTGTGCCTGAATTTTTTAATGAGAATTTCTAATCTAAATTTCATTTGGAAAAACTATAAGATGTCTTGTCTGGCAAAATGAGTCCCATTTTTTCTGAAAAAAAATAATTTCAGATGCCCAAAGGTAGCTGCCTTCAAGTGGTCTTTCTGAAGAATTCTTAAATGCAAAATAATCTGAAACCATTTTTTCAGTGAATTGGTGTCTTGGTTTTGCTTTCCATTGTAGCCATTGCTAAATACAACAAGCAATACACGTGCTGAAATAGAGATTAATGAAATCCAAGAATTCAATTCTTGCTAGCAGTAACATCACCTTTTTGCTCCAAATTAATTTCCTACCTTCTTAAATTGTGTTCTATCCATAGCAGAAGACAATTTAAAGTGTCTTTTTGGAAATTAAAACCTCTGGCAAAAATTTGAACCTCTCATTATGTGTTCCAGTTCACAGACCTTCTGTGTGGTAATTCAGAAGTGTCTGTGGTCCAACCCACAGCTTCCTATATTCAAGAAATAGTCCTAATACAAAATCTAGTCTCAGATGGCTCTGTGTGTGTATTAATAATAGTAAGAGGACTTGGTCGGAGTATATTGTCAGATAAAATTATTAGTAAATATTTGCCTGATGTATTGGAAAAACGTGCAAATACCTGCATGTTTTGTGGGGGTTTTTTTTATTACTCTTAATAAAGAGGTCACTGAACTTATGTGCTGTTGCATATTCATTTTGCTAATACTGTGTTACTTTACAGCTGTATGTTTCTTTCCCTGATACAAACCATACAGCCTTTACTGGAATACAAAGTCAATTATTCCCTATGTAACATCAAAACCATTAACACATCATAATCTTGAGTTTGACTAGGCGATGTTCCAGTAGAATATAGACTCTAAAAATGAAGGCACTGGGCTATAAAATGAGGGGCTGACACATACAACCTGCCTGTGCTCTCTTTTAGGGATAGACCTGCCGTTCATGATGATGCCCCACCCTCTGCTTCCCGTCAGCCTACCTCCCGCTTCGGTTGCAATGGCAATGAATCAGATGAACCACCTCAACACAATAGCCAACATGGCTGCAGCAGCCCAAATGCACAGCCCTCTTTCCAGGGCAGGGGCCTCTGTTATAAAGGTAAGACTCATCTATGAGACTTAATAAAAATAGCTTTTTGTGGCTAACAAAACCATTTACACTGACTTTCTGAAGGAAGAAAAGAGGAAACAGCCTCAAGTTGCACCATGGGAGGTTTAGATTGGACATTGGGAAAAACTTCTTCACCAAAGGCATTGTCAAGCACTGGAAGGGGCTGCCCAGGGCAGGGGTCGAGTCCCCATCCCTGGGGGTATTTAAAAGCCAGGCAGACGCGGTGCTTAGGGACAGGGTTTAGTGGTGGGATGGCTGGGTTATGTTAACAGTTAGACTTGATGATCTTCAAGGTCTTTTCCAATCTAAACGATTCTATGATTCTAAGATAACTGAGCGGAATGAGCTTGCACTGCCAGTAGCACACCTGGACTGCTGTACCTGATAGTGCTTCAGTATGAGGAAATACCCACGAGTACAGTCAAGAAGTTAAGATGCTCTGCTCTGTCTCCAAATCTGTAATGTAATTAAAACCAGATACTACAGTCACTAGAGGCTAGGGGAATAAGCAGTGCTGCATCTGTTGAAGCTCAAAAGCTGTTCTAAAATGTTGTTTAAAATCAAACTTAATGTTCTACTTAAAAGAAAATGCTGTAGAATATAACAGGAGCTCTGGTGCGGTGCAGTTCTAGAACAGGTTAACAGCAGAGAAAATCATCGCAAGTCCCGTAGTGAGGATGGTCCTGGTAGCCACGCCTCGGTTTCCTTCTGGCTGGATAAAACGTGTTTGTGCTTTTGAAAGGCTTCTGATGGTCTCTTCCAAGCAGGTTGTTGTGAGCTGAAGTGCTGCCACACATTAAAAAATATGTTGAGACAAGACATTTTCGAAGGAGAAGGGTATAGGAGCAGTACATATGTGTGAAGGATTGGTGCTATGGGATTCTCTAAAACACAGCGTGTCCTCTTTTCATTGAGCAAAAATGAAAGGCTTTATCAGTCTAACTTCTGTGTGTGTTTGCATGCACGCGCATGTTTCTTGTTGACAAAATAAAATTTTGTCAGCTTTGAAAGGTAGTTATTTTAGTCCTATTTTTCTTTGGTTTTAAATATATGAGTCTGTAGAGCTCTCTGTTCTGGAAAGTACATGTCTCTCTCTTTTGATATTTATGCTCATTTACACTCATGTATCCCCATCATTCTGGAATCCCAAAGTTCCGAGTTGCTTTATTTTAATAACTTTCACTGATTTGCTGAACTTAATCTCTCATAGCTTTATTGTAAAATATCTTAATTATAAAACATCGTTATTTTATAATTGAGAAAGGGACTGTTGCCAATATTATGGGCAAATTGTGAGCATAAATTAGTCAGGACCGGGTTGTACTTTCTGTTGTCGCAGCTTGCTGCTGCAGGAAATTTTGTTTCTACATCAAGCAGGGAAAGAAACTAGCAGTACACAACCGCGCGTTTATTCCTCATACCTGTATTTGCTGGTAAAAACATACTTTCAGGAAAGAAAGCAAATCTCTTTTGTCACATTACAGTAGCATAAAATATTACGCATCTCTGTTGCTGAGGTTCTGGAGGTCTTCATTTTTCTTCTGATCTTCCTGGCCCTGAGCATCTCCAAAATTGCCTCAGGTTGTTTTTCTTCTTTACCGAGAGTCCACTCCCAGATTAGGGCAAACGTCGTTGTTAATACTTTGGGTTTGTTTACTTTTTTTTTTTCTTGGATTCTGGGAGGCTGGTGAAATTTGGGGTGGAGGAGGGAGGCAGACAGCGTTCCCCACTTAGAGACTATTTAGGATTAAGATCTATAAAACTTCTCCTTATCATCGGGTATCTGCACAGGTGTTGGCTGGGCAGGGGAAACATGGTACCTCTGATGTCCAGCTGTCCATCAGTCAATGCAAGTCACTGACTTGTTAGAAATTAATTGAGGTTCCATTCGTTTCACGCAGTAACCTTTTCTTTAACTGTTCAGAGACCTCTTGAGAAAACCATGACTTAAACACGGCAGTGGATTATCTGTAGCAGCAAGTAGACTGCATAAGCTTTGATTATATTTTAAATCCTATCGGTATGTCAAAAGGAAGATCAAATATGTATTTGTAAACAACGCTAGTTCTTTGTCATCTAAACTACAGGTTTTGCAAGCAGGTGGGTTTAAGGATGCTCTTCAGCAGGCCCTTGCTGATGCTAGTTACTCATTTACAGCTATTTTTCCTCCAACACCTGCACTGGGGGATACACAATATCTCCACAGCAACAGTAGGTCTCGCCAGCGCTCTGGTGGGAATTATTTCCTCTACATGATGTAGAGGAAAATACAGCAGGAGCTAACGTGACAGAGGTAAAGCACGCATCCATCGCCGTGTTGCTCTCACTTGTCAAGTGATGCTGCATCTTTCTCTCGTTTGTTCCGAGTGCTGGAACTGTAGGTGAATTTTATTGCAGACAGCGTGAGGCTCCTTTTGTCCTTCCCTTCCCTTATGTACAATCATCTAGCTCTGAATGACGATCAATTAAAATGAGATCCTTGTACAAAACGAAACATGTAGAAGAAAAGCATTGCTGCTGTTGTTACCTGTCAGCAGTCTTACTTACGTGACATTATTGAAGCGCATTTAGTAAGTACAAAAAATGACTAGTTTTAGATAGACTGCAATTCTAGCATCATGGCATTACTTAAAATGGGAGAAATGAATCGAATATATTGAGTGTGTATCTATTTCCATACTCTGATGACTAAAATACCACTTGGCCTGTTTTCTATAGGTGTGAGAATCAGCTGCTTTATAAAGGTTTTGAATGAAGTCATTATGCTTTTTATATCACGTTTGCCATTTAGAAATAAGCTGTTCTACCAAGATATGCATGATCAGCAAAGTTAACATTTAGTGCTCCAGAAAGAAATGTCATAACTATGAAACTTGATTTCTTCCTGACAGGAACACTATAAATTAGGCAGACACAATGGCCAGGCTCGCAAAACCTTCTTAGCCATCTATAATGTGATCTGATGTGGTTATAGCAGCACCCGCTAGCAGTGGCTATAGCTACGGTTCTGACAGTGTCCCTGTAATAAATCCAGACTTTCAGGGATTTACTGTGCCGCTGAAAGAACTTGCTCTGTTTGAAACTTGGCTCAAATGGTTCTGGAGAATCTGTATAATTGAGGGTGTCATATGGCAAAACCAAAATTTGACAGCAACGCTGACTTCACCGCCCTCTCTCTTTTCCCTCTTGCGTCTGCTCTTCTGTTAGTTCTTTTTTTCCAGGGCTGCACTTCAGCTGGATGAACTCTGCCATCCAGTTACTGACCTAGGTGCAAAACGCTTTGCCAGCCTGGTCTGGAGGACCAGCCTGGGGTGGAACTTTGCTGAAGTATGCTTGAATCATGGTGTAGGCTGGAAACAGTAGTGAATAAGTGTAGTGGTTTACTGTCGTCCAATAATTTTGCTCCTGAAACTTGGAAAAATCTACCCAGTGATGATATTTTCAGGTCTTAAGAAGGAAAGTTTGGGTGGGTCCTTTATTCAAAAGAGAAAGGATTTTTTTTTACTGAATTTTGTAGAACAACTCAACTCCAGAGAGCAATAACTACATAATGTTAAGAGTTTTATTTTATAGTGGACCTATAATGAATATGGCTATTAATATGCATTCACAGCATCTTATACAGTTTATCTTAAAGGAGCTGTGAAGATGTATGCTGAGAACACAGATTGCATAGAAAGCTGGAAGCACGCCTAAATCTTAACAGATCATTTAAATTAAATTGGGTCCAAAGGACTTGAGACCTCACAGCACATCACGTGGATGGCGGAGAGACAAAGGTGTCCCAGCAGAAATGGCAGTAGCTCTTCTGCTTGTGGATGGTGCTTTTGAACCTCGGAATCAGACCATGCCCATATCATAGAATCATAGAATGTTTTGGGTTGGAAGGGACCCCCAGAGGTCACCCAGCCCAACCCCCCTGCAGGAGCAGGGACACCTTGAACCACATCAGGTTGCTCACAGCCCCGTCCAACCTGGCCTGGAATGTTCCCAGGGATGGGGCCTCCACCACCTCTCTGGGCAACCCTTGCCAGGGTTTGACCACCCTCATTGCAAAGAATTTATCACAACTCCCTGTCCATAGTGGAATGAGGCCTCAAGCTGCGGCTCCTCCAGCCGGGTACAATAAAGGCATCAGGAGTGGGAAGGTCGTGTCGCCAAGCCTAAAAGCCTCAGTGCATGCAGATTAAGCCAGAAGGAGCTTATAGACTAAAACCCATATGAGCTTACACAATTTCAGCCAAAAGTTGGGGAGGGGTTGCGGGGGGGGAAGATTTGAGGTTAGGAAAGTATAAGGAGGGCTGGCAAGAGCCACGTTTCTGTGCCAGTCCCTGTGTGCTCCCTGAACGGCCGCTTTCCCAGGGATCCTTTGAAACCAGTTGGTGGGAGACGCTGTGGTTGGGGTGGGCTTGAAATGGTGGGAACCGAATCCAGGGGCCTTCAGCTGCTCTCTTTTGTGTTACGTATCGAAAGATGACTGAGGCAAGATTTTATCCCAGAGGTTTGAGAGGCTCTTTGACCCTTTTCTCCCAGTCTTTCCTTGCTGCTTCGATTCACCCCACACATTTTGCACTTTCCTTGCTCCTCTTGCTCATGCCTCACTCTTCCTCCTCCATCTCTCCTCCTTCTCATTCTTCTCCCTCCCTTTCCTTTTGGCTCCCTAACAACCTCTCCTGAGCCGCCGAGCGATGCGCTTCTCCCAAGTAGGAGTATTTCGGCAAATTGCTTTCCTGCTGTCCATTTTTCTTCTGTTGTCATTCCCTCATGCTTGCTGTATCCCTACTTTTCTCTTACTCTTTTTTTCTCTTCCTGCTCTTATCCAAGTCCCAGTTAGGAATAAACGGCACGATTTTTGAATGCAGCTGGAAAACCCAGAGAAAATAAGTTAAAATGTAATAGAAATGCTTTGTTAAAAAAAAAAAAAGCAAAATAAAGCATTTTTATTTTATATATGAAATTCTATTTCTTTCAGAATTTCACCCCGATGTACTGTAGAAACAAACCCAAACCCACCCACTTCCCCCCCCTCCCCCCACCAAAAAAAAAAAAGGGACATTTTACATGAAATGCGATGTTTAGTTTTGGTAGGTTTTTTGTGAAATCTTGTACTTCACATCAACTCTACACAATTTCTTTCTGAGTATTTTGGTCTGCTGATAAACAGGACAAAGCATCATTTGTGTGATCTGGCCACGCAGCAGAGATTTTTGAGTCTCCTTGTCTTTGTGTTCTGTTCTTCTCCTGAGTTTGTGGGGTTGTTAAAGCGTTTGTAAAGGATGTATATGACAAGATTTTAAATTCCCTAAAGAGAATACAGATGGGCTGTGTAATTATTGCTGAGAGGTGCTATTTTCTGTGTGCTGTACAACTCACATTCATAATATTTACCTGACAGCCAGAAAAATGTGGCCATCTCAGAATACTCTCAAACAATTCTTCTCAGAAGAAAAACATTTCTTGTTACAGAATTTCTAACACTTAATTTCATAGCTCTCTGTGCATTCAATTCATTCTGAATTGTTTTCAGAGTATTACAAGATTTGTAAACTAAAACTTCCATAAAATGTATGTTGTTATTCTCGTGATTAGATTTATTTTGTCCTGTTTCATAGCCTGTGTTCATTGTTGGCAGCTTATTGCTGAAATGGGTGCTAGAATATGTTAGGGGAGTGATGTGTGAGACAGAGTAGTTTAACTTTGCTTCTTATAAAGCTAATTTTTGTGGCTGTACCCATAGGAAAGGAGGAGTGTGCAGTTTTGTATCTTTTAATTCTCTGATACAGGGAAACTACTATGTTGGGAGATGCTCAGGTCCTCACAAACTGCGTTAAATATCCTTCTCATCTCTCCTCCTTTGACGGGAGGCACATCCCTCTTGCTAACACCAAGGCACCTAGTTGCTAGGTTAAAGAATAAGCAGTGAAGACTTGTTTTAAACTTGCAAGTGGAAAAAGGTACAGTCAGAAGCAAGTACATCTCTTTTTTGCAAAGCTTGCAAGGGAGTATTGTTAGGCCAGGCACATACTAGCTCTTAGTTCTGGCTCAGATCTTTTTAGTATTGGCTTAGTCATTTGCATTTGTACTTAATAATAATATAGCTGTAACTTAGATCAGGTACAGCATTATCATCATTAGGCCTGGGAGCACCTTTCTTCCATTCCGTAGCAGCACTGGGTGAAACAATCCAGAGGAGGGGGGGCACAAGTAGAAAGTTTCCACTGCAAGATCCCTTCCAATTTTAGTCAATATTATACTTTCAGATTCAAAGTAAAATATAAAGGTAAAATCTTAATACACGAGTGAAGGTTGCCATAGTTTTCACAGTGACTGCTAATTTAAGAAACGGTGAAGAAGGAAGCTCTGGTTTGGCCATTTACCAATGCCATCTGATGAGCTGCGGTTTTCTGTTTGGCTGAGCAGCTGGCAATTAATGAATTGATAGGAAGTAGTCACAAGGTAATGGAATTAGCAAATGAACATCTGGTATTAAAAACAAGTAAACAGAGAAGTGTTTTTATGATTTCTGAAATTTGGTGGGAAAATAATTGCCAGTTGACTACAACTGAACAACTATATGTACACAGTGAAAAAAAAAAAAAGCATTTTAAATGGCAAAGTATGTCTTTTAAGTGAATGACTTCCCAATACACTGCAAAAGATGAATGGGATCCAGCTGGCTTTCAGACGTACAGATTCTATCTTAGTTTTTAGACCAGCTGTTTACCTTGTTCATCTCCACTTCTTACAGCAATTGCAGATAGTATAAGTAGCTCAGAAGACCAACAAGTCATCTCTACTCTTTGTGTGTGCCCATTGATTCAAAATATAAACCTAACCACTCTTTTCTTGCCAGTAACAGTAACTCTAACCATCATATTTCTTGTCAGCCACTGTCCGCCATCATTTCAGATTTAGCACAGCTCCCTGCTTACTGTGTCAGGGTTATTCTTTTTCTTTGAAAAGCCTAAATGCCAATTATGTATTGCTTTTCTCAATAATGCATTAGTTAAGGACTGTAAACTTTAGAATACTATTAAAAATGTACTTGTTATTAGAGTTCAAATAGTATTAGTATCAACTAAGGTCAATTGGAAAGAAGTGTCTTAGCATTAACAAAAAAAAAAGCAATTCAGTTCTTTGCTAACTGAATTTGTGTTAACTTTTCTTCTGTCTTACTGAGGATGGAATTCTCAGATAGGACCTTGCAGATAGGAGCAGCGATAACGCAGGCATGAAATTGTGGTAGTTCGGGACAGGAGGTGAGGAGGTCTGGAGCCAGTCTGCTGGCTGACTGCTCCTGGCCTCCCAGACCCCTCCAGAGAAATGAGACGCTGGCTTCTAGAGCTTTTTAACTGTGTAGTCCCTTTTGAGAATCTGAGCGGTGGTTTGGCAAGCACTGGGAGGTGGAGGTGTGGCACAATAAACGTTCCAGCGGGGAACGAGTGTGCAAATTAATGTTGGAAAACATATTCTGCCAGAGGCTGTGAACTCTTCTGTTTTTCCAACTTGGTCATCAGCTCTGAATCTTTGTTACAATAGTTGAAAACTCTAGTCTAGACCTAAAGAGAGTAGAATCCTCATTTTTCCTTCCTCTCGGTTTCATTAGCGAGGTCTGGTGAATTCCAGCTTTCCTGCCACTGCAGAGCCCTGTCGAGTACAGAAGCAGCACCTCAATTAAATATGAAATATCAAGATAAATGTCTGAATAAAATATCGAGGACTCAGACAAACTTCCAAAACCTGCTTGTCAGCAGTGAAATGCCATTAAATCCTCTAGGAACTCATTAATAGATTAACATTTGGAAGAGTAATTACAGCTAGATTAGAACTAAGAATAAAGAAAACTAAAGGAAAATCCAGCAGCATCATTTTTCTAAACTCTTGACACAAAATGAAGATCAATGCTATAAAAAAATCAGAGGTAAGGAATTAAGGTCAAGATGATTATGTCAAAAATAGGTAAGCTGTTCATATATATATCAAATAAAACTAGTGCGGATGCAACTGCTATGGAGCATTTCATATTATTTGTGTGGAACGCTACCTCACGGGGGACAGGAGAGGGATATTGAGGTGAAATCAAGGATGGATCTGGAAATTGGATGAGTTGATGACTTCAGTGCCGTTAACCTAAATCACAACTAAAATTAACAATGTCAAGCTTTGTAGCTACATTTTCTGAGCCAAAGCAAGACACTGATCTTTAGTGAGACAGAAATATATTACCCTTCAAAAGGATTAAATACTGCAAAAGTCTTTTTTGAGAATTTATGTTACGGCTCTGTAAAGGGAAGAGAAAAGGTAAGATAAAGTAGGTACTACAGTTAGATAAATAGGTGAGATCTTGAGAAATGTTTTCATTTTTCATAAAATTCTCACAATCTGTAAATTTTATGTATATAATTCATTACATTCTAACCTGGAATATGAATCTTGCAAATTTATGAAATAGGAAGAAATACAAATGGAGAAAACATTACTTTATTTAGAAGTGCTTCTCTATTAATGTGAATGTGCCTACCGTAGAACCAGGCTGCACAGCAGTGTGCCGGTGGGAACCGAGCTGTTTCAAAGAGGAAAAAAAAAATATATGAAAAGTAACAAGGTTGTAAAATACATAAGTGATAAATAAAATGAAGTCGTCAATGTGTAAAAAAAAAAAAAAGGTTTTAGATTTGCAATTTTCCTATTTAAATGCCCTCATTGATTTGTTACAAATACTGTTAACCCTGTGTTTGGAAAATGGTGAGGACATTATCACTTGTGTTCTCATTTGTAATAAAATAGATTAACTTGCTGTGAAATTTTAACTAGGCTGAGACACAACAGTAGCTACCTAATGAACCAGAGCACATTGCTGTTAAGTAGCTAAATAGATGCATACTGATTACAGGACTGAAAAATGGATCTGTTTACTTGCAAAAAAAAGAGTCTGTTCGTAGTGTTATTCGTTATAGTAGGGGAAATTCAGCATTACGTTTCCACGCAAACATTTAGAAATAGACAATTTATCGATCCGTATGCAGGCTTACATGATGATGCTCTGTTGTCATTTGTAGTACATATCGTACAAAGAAAATTTCAGCTCCTGTGTTGCCTATAGGGAAAAGTGTATCTTCCCTGTAGATGTAAATTTTTGGAACTGGTAAGACGTTAGATGACATAATCAACTAATTCTCTTCGAAAGTGATTCATTGTGTGATTAAGAATGACATTATTATTTGACACTTTTATTTCTGCCTGAACGTTTCAAACCAAGACCCTGAGTTTGAAGGCAAATTACTTGAAGCAGAGATTATTTTATAGCAAGAGACAATGGGAAATGCATTTACCAGAAGGAGCTCGAATACTTTGCTTTTCCAAATCATCAGCTTTTGAATTACTCAGATAACTCCCATTTAAGATGACATATATGGCTGTTTGTGTGATATCTAAGTGTTAATTCTTAGTCATATCTGTTCATAGGTTTTTTTGCAGAACAGTTGGCATGTCCTCTCCTTGGCTATTCATTTTCATGGTTGCAATAGACAATGAAATGTACTTAAACTATGTACTCTTCTGTAAAAATAATCATTTCAAAATGCCATCTTAATTGTAAATTGAGCACTCTTTGTGGTAGAAAGAGGGGAAATAGTGCCAAAGAGCACCATTAAAACTGAAATCCAGGCAAATAAAATTACAGTCAAGAGTTGTAGCCTGCTAGCAGCAACCTATTTGGAAGCTGTTATTTACACAAAGGTAAAAGACATGCGGTGCTTATAAGCTCAGGATTGCATGCATAGGATTCATCATTTATTTAGGAGAATACTTCTTGGGGTAAGAATGTGACTTCTAAAAGTAACTTCATAAGCAACCCATCCACAGAGTAAGTCATGACTCTTCCGCCCCTCTAAAACCAGTCTTTCGGAGCCTGAGAAGAAGAAAACACAAGAGAGTTTTAAGATCAGTCACTTTGACTTTTTTCTCCCCAGAATTTGAAAAATTGTTTGTTTAAAACCATTCAGTTTTCAAAATTTTAAGAACTTGTGACTCAACATAGTTGATGCAGGTCTGTTAAAACTTAATAAACACTTTTTAATTAGCATTCAAAAATACTGCAATTAAAAGTCTACCTTTAAGATTTATTAGTTATTGTATGTTCATTAAATAACAGATAATTAGTGAAAACAGATCCGTTGAGGATTAGCAGCTATGTAATAGATACACATCTGTTACATGAGTTTGAGGCTCAGTTGTTATTTAGTGTACAATAACTATCCCATTAAAAACACATTCAATGCCGTGTTTTCAGCTGGTGTGACTGGGATAGGCAAATGCCACCTCTTGCTATTGGGAGGATCCAATCTCACATTCCCTTTGCATCATTCTCAAATGGATCTGTAAATACGAAGATGAGCATGATTTAGAGAGATGGTTTTAATGGGGAACAGAATGTTCTTAAATGTCGATCTTACTGCCAGTGTTATTAATGAATTGCCGCAACAGGTTACGAGCAGAAGCTATTACACTAGCTACTTATAATGGAAAAACTATTAGAATCTACCATTCTCTTCCTAAAGCTATAGTATTGATTTAGCATACTGTCTAGCAAAAAACTACATAAAAAGTTCAGATGCTATTGAGTTTATTTTCAAAAGCACATGGTAAATTGCCACCAAGTAGCCAGATTGCACAATCCTAATGAAATACCTTTGAGAAGAGGTTAGAAAGGTAGAAACATCGCAAAGTTCCTTTGAGACAACTTCCCCAGTTTACACTGTAATTGTGATTTTTAATGAGGCGGGGGCAAAAGGATCTCCCTTTTACAAAAAAAAAAAAAGTCATAGAATCATAGAATCGTTTAGGTTGGAAGAGACCTTTAAGATCATCAAGTCCAACCGTTAAAGTCGTATTTCAGTTCAGAGTTTTCCCAGGGAACAGCCTATTGCCAGGGATGAGGGCAATTCCAAAGATGCAGCTTCTGGAATTCTGTGACTTCAAGCAGCTCCTTGTTAGTGTGTCTCCATTGGAACGACACTTTCAACAACTTTTAATAGAGGATTTAAGACATAGAAGGGATTTTAAGATAAGAATATCTAGAGTATCGCAGGCCATGTTCTGTCCCTTTCTAGAAGAAAAATCTAGATTCTCATTTTTTGTTGGTCCTGGGAACAGGAATGAAGGGCACCAGAATTTTGAATTAATCCAGAAAAATTATACATGTGGAATCACTGGCTTGGAAGGGGTCTCAAGAGGTCATATAATCTCTTGCCTTCCTCAAGACAGGATGAATTATTACTTACGCCACGCTTGTCTAACCTCTTCCTAAAGATTTTTACTGATGAAAACTCCATGGCATCTTCAGGCAATCTGCAAGTATGGATACACAGAACTGCAGGATTTAATTTTGCTAAGCTTTTATAATTTCTTATCCTTTTTTTTCTCCTTACTTAAAGTACTATGTATATTTAAATCAGAGCTGAATATCAAAGTTTTGTGTGCAAATGTATCCATAAGAATTTGCAAGCACATTCTTAGTTTTGGTAGCCAGTGGTGCTTTTCATGCAAAAGTGAAGTTCTTAGCAGTGCCACAGCTTTTAAAATTTGTCTGGGCGCTACCCTGAGAAGATATTGATGTAATTTATTCTACTGAGTTTACAAATTTCACTGTATTTAGTGACTATTTAGTCCAAATCTGAATTGTTTATTTGAAATGTGATTCATACAGGCAGTTTTACTATCTGTAGATTAGAAGCAGTTTGTGAAAATAAAGTGAAAGAACATTCTGTATGTTCTTACGTGTGGAAAAAGTTAGAAAATAAAAAGTTACCAAGAAAAAAAAAAAAAAAAGAAGAGGTGGCAAATGCTGTGTCGTGCCACGAAGGATGAAAAGCTGTGCCCAGATACATTGCATGTCGAAGGCTCTGCTCTTTTTGGCTATAGAAGGCTATAGCGCTCTTCCAATGTGAATTCTGTTCACTATCTCAGGAAGACCATTTGTTATTTCTGCTTTAGCCAGCTTCCTTTTTTCATGGAGCTTCAGTGAAGTTCATGAATTAAATTGCACAGACCTTGTTTTATTTCTGTTTCAAGGAAAGGATTCAAGACAGCCCTTCTCCAGCTCCGTCCCTAGAAGACAGTCAGCGGCCTGGGAGCCACGCTTCCTCCCATCAGAGCAGCAGCGTGTCCAGCTCGCCGTCCCAGTTGGACAACACACCAGACAGAATTGGTTAGTGCTCTCCAGCGTCACACCCCTTCGCAGTTACTGACCTCAAGGACTTTAGGAGTTTGTTGAGGCAAATATTTCTTTGCTGGGAAGCTCAGGAAAGTGCGCACATCCTAAAAAAACAACCCAGAAACTTCATCGCTAGAGGTTTTTTTTTTATTGGGTTCATCACTATGCAGAGCCCGGCCCCTCAGATTCATTCTGTGCCAGTATCCACCCAGGCACAGAAGGTATCACCCCTTCTCAGGTATGACCAGCTTCTCTTGCATGCTGGAGTAAGAAAGTGCCTCTGAAGGCACCTGGAATTGGAAAACAGCAAAATATCTTTTTCTTCATGTGTATGTCAGAAAAGTCACAGATTATATGATGGCTTTTCCGTTCCAAAAACCTCCTCGTGTCCACACGTTCCCTCATCAGCACGAGGCTGAGGGCTTTTTGATTTTTTTTTTGGTCTCTTCACCACAGCTTTCACAGCCTGTGCATTATTGATCTGGTGTTTAAAATGCTAATTCAGTCTAGAGGAAGTTTGGATCCTATTCTTGGTGCCTCCAAGAGGGATCTGGGGCAAGTCAATTAGCATCTTCTCGTGTCAGTGTATGTCAACACTGTTGTCTTCACAGTGACTGGAGCCGATGCAGGCACTGCTGAGCTAGATTTAGACTACAAAAACAGTGCGGTCCACGTAAGTCAGCGTAGACTTCACTCCCACCAAATAACTCAGCTACTTGCTGGGATTTTGTGGGTTTGACTGTGGTCCATGCAGCAGCACCGTGGCACGGCGTCGCGCAGTTGGCTCTACACAAACTAATCGGTGGAGCCTGAACTGCTTTGCCGAAAACATACGCACGCACAGGGCAGAGACCAGAAAGTAGATTCATTCCCCTCAGCTTTTTTCATATGTAAAAGAGGGCTAGGAATATACAGGACAAGAAATGTAACTTCCTATAGCAACAGTGAAAAAGGGACTTTTGTCCTCACTGTAGCATTTGAAAGCTCCTCTAACTTCTTTTCTTAATAGTAGTAGCACACACTGCAAAGCCTCTGGGCTCCAGAAATGGTGCTGGAAGTTTTTTAAAGAAAACCAGGTTTTATTTATATAGAACCAAACATTTCTCTGTGTTGAAGTCTAACTCTTACTGTTGTAAAGATATGTATGTATACTTTGTATCTATATAAACATATATGTATTTTTACTTTTGTGATTTAAAAAAAAAACCACCCCCCAAAAAAAAAGCTTTCCCTAAAGTATGGTGATAAAGTTTTTAACAAGTGTCCTCACTGGAATACCTGTAGATTCTGTAGTTGGTTAATTGCAGAGAAGGAGATGCTTTAATCAAATAAGAACAAAGAAAGTAGGCGTTCTAAAATCATAAACTTAACACCTCTCACTGATCTTGCAGGTGTTAAGTAAAGAATTTCTTTCAGCACTACAGCGCATTGTTTTTCACTGTCACCTATCAATTCGGGTTACTATCTGTCTAGCTGTATTTTTTATTAAGCTTGCTACTTTTTAGATAATTACTAATACTTGAATCCTTAAATGTATTTTTCCCCAAAATGATTTCTGCGAAGTACTTTTCTAATTAGTTAATTTGAACGTTTCATGAGAAATCACATTCATCTCAGTAGTAATTTGGGTTCTATCTTGGTATGGTTGTTTAATCAACTTGAGCAAATTTGCTTTTGCTGCATATTTTGCTTGGCTCTGAGTGCTGAACTGGGACAGTGAAATGGTTGATTATGGACAATAAAAATGGTCAATTGCTTTAGAACTTATATAGTATAAATGAATGTTAACATACCAAAATATTGACAGAGAGGAAATATAATTTAGTATTTTCCTCTCTTCTAACGTATTTTACTGACAGTGTTATATAGCTGTGCACTCTGATTTTTTTTTTAGCTATGCTGACCAACAGCAGGGAAGGAGAACTCATTGATCAAGAGACTGGGACCAGCCTAAAAAAAATACAGAAGGAGAAAGGTAAAATTACAGACTATTTTCCACCGCAGGCATTTAATTACCCTTATTAAGTGTTTTATTCCTTTTTCTAGTATTCTGCATATGCGATGGCATCATATTATAAATTTAAGAGAGCGAAGTGCCTAATTGCAATGAATAATGTATCCAGTGAATTTACATGGCGTTCTCCTTAGGAAGTGTAAACAATCAGATCTTTGCTTCTCTCTGTTTATATAGCATGGGGCTAATATTTTGCCGGTCTTTTGACTCAATTATTTATGGAGTTCCTCGCAAATATTTGATTAGTCACATGGTATTGCTTCTTTGCCTTTGGTGGATGTGTGTGCAGAGTGCTCTAATGCTGGTACATAGGTGAGGGAAATAAGACGTTTTTTGTGTCTAATATATTACGTTAGCTCACAAGTGAGGGGCAGCAAGGGAAGAAGTGGCGTTTGGCCTGGAGTGACTGTCCCGTAGGCTGGGAGGTGCCTCCTCTGCTCGGCCCCCCCTGCAGTGATCGGCGGCTACCGGACAAAACGAATGCGTTGGTGCGCGCAGGTGAGCCCCAGGGAGGTGGCGTAGCGACAGAGAGTGCGTGGCATCTCGTGGCTGCACAGCAAGGAACAAGAAGCCATTTTGTCTCCTTGCAAATACAACAAAAAAATAAATCATATTAATAGGCGAGAGGTTTATTCTGATAGAAAGCCCCATACAAAATGAGGGCCTGCGAAAAAAAAAAGAAGATGGGATATAGTTAAAGAAAGAAAAGAAAGCTGAAGGTAAGTAAATACTGGAGAAATACTGCAAAGGCATCTACTGAGGGACGTATTAAGGTTTCAGAGTGAAAAAGATGTGAAGGAAAAGAAAGAGAAGGAAGTGACCGAAAGAGGAGGCGACATAAGCTTAATGTACTTACAAGTCTACTGTCAATATGAACTTTTTATCATAAATGAAAACACGAACTGATTTATATTTTGGTTGAGATGATTTTAGGTTATCTGTAAAAATCAGACCTGCATAAATGATTGCACTCTCTGTATGCAATGTATTTTTTGAGAAAACTAAAAAGACGGGTATAGACAGTTGTATGAGCTACTCAAGAGAATTTGGAGGCTCCATGTGTGCTGTGGTTCCAGAGTTATGTAAAATTATTTGAGCAGATTCATGATTTTGTATGACCAGCTCTATTCCTTAGACATCTGTGACTGATCCAGGTGTGGGTAGGAAGAGCCTGAAACTTCCTATATTTTATATTTTTGTACTGAACTCTCTCTCCTCTTGAAAGCAGAAGAAGCTGTTTTCTATTCACTGGTTTCCCTAGGCATTTAAGCATTTTCCTCATGAACCCCAAAAGAGCCCTTTTGTGCCATTCTGAGATAATTTTCTTTCTGGATCATCATGCTTAAATCCTTCCCTCTTGACTCCTGTTGGCATTTATGCACCAACACCAGAGGCCAAACAGTTATCAACCATACCTTCATTCCCAAGATTAAAACATTACATTTCTGTAGGAATTACATAGGTGAGTATTTAAGCTAAATCTGAAAGTGTAGTTGATTTGTTGTTGAACTCTGCATGGTTTCTTGCCACATATTTAGTAATTTTTTCAGAGAAACAATTCACTATCCTATGGGGTTTGAAGATGCAAATTATGTAGTTATTGGTGGTAGCAGTTCTGTCACTCATGACCGATGAAGGAAGGTAGAGTTTAAGAATCAGAAAAGACAATACAGAAATCCCCAAAAGCCTGAAAATAATTTAAACCCCGCCACCTGTGAACCCAATTCCCAGGCTCCTGTGATTGTTGAATGTTCCTTGTACGAACATGTCCGAAATCACAAAGATCTGACGCTAACATTTTGTGTACCATAGTTCACCTTCAGATTAAAGTTGTATAGGTTTGTTCATTCCTGGTCTACATTTCTGTATAATGTTATCTTTCTTCAGTTGGATTATACACTGGGAAATAAGTCTCTATACATGTGGTACTTCTGCGTGCACTTACAGGGTTTCTTTAGGTTGAACTTGGTGTTCAGAGATTTCATCTGCATCAGAAAAAAGTGCTTCAAAATCATGAGACATTTTAAATTATCATTTTAAAGATAGAATAATGGTTCTGGTTTTCTGCTTGGTCTGCACAGGTCAAGTTTTTCTCTGAAAATAGAGAATGAGAAATTATTTCTTTTTGTCAAGTAAAGATGTAATTTTCAAGTAATCCCATGGCTCCAGAACAGAAACATTTTTGACAACAGTATAATGGGACAAATGCTGACATTTTCAAGGCACCGACATTGCGTATCCAACAATTCCGAGCTGGTATTGCATTTGGCAGAGTGAGAGACCTATATTGTGGTTCCTGTAGGAACCTCTCTTTTAGAGGCTACAAGCACCCAGTAATTGATGGGCTGCACCAGTGGGACGGAGTCGATGCCTGGGCGTGCTGGGCCCCCCTGTCACCCCATACAAGCGCTGTTATTCCTCAATGATTTGTCTCACTCACTCCCATATAGATTTTTTTCTTCCTAATGCTATTACTATTCTCTCCTGTGTAATTATTTTGGGCTCTGGTGCACCTCAAATATGTCGGATGTTCTTCATAGGCAGATGTGGACGGCCACTGAAGAGTGGGATCTGTGCTGGGTTGCTCAGCAAAAAATAGACGTATAATTTGTATACAGAACAGGCTTTGTTTTTCAAAACCTGCCATTACTTTTACTAAGGCAAAATATATTTACCATGGAAAAGATTTTCAAAGTTATTAAGAAGGAATGTAGTTAAAATAAAAGTATCAACATTTATTAAGTATGACAAGTAAGCGGTTTATACAGCCGTGGCAAACATATGTTTTCACATCTGTTTTGAGTAATATCATCATGATTTTAAAAATGATTTATAGCTCTGCAGGCCATAAAATGCCAGCTTTGCTGTAAGTTGGAAGTTTTCAAACAACAAAGAAATTATTGAAGGCATATATTGAACACATTTTCGTGTTTTACACCTTGACACAACTTTACAAATCTGAGCACTCCGTAACAATTAAGATAGCAACAAATGAAAATTAAGTGACTAAAATTTAGCAGTAGTACTACTTATGTGAAATCTTGGCATAAAAAAAAAATGGAAGCTATTGTAATTATTATAGGCAAAACCTGCAATATCCCTCAGGATACACAATTTTTGTTTTCCATGTCCCATTTTAAGTGATCTCAGCACCAGACAAAAATGTGCCACTTTGTTCTCATCAAAGTAATTTCAAGGTAATTAAGGCTGAAGAGAATATAGCTGAGCAGTTTTTCTTTAAAAGACAGTTAATATGAGGCTGTTCTGATTTCACTGAGCTGTTCGCACGTGTTGGTGGGGCAGAATTTGCAGAAGGAGCAGCTGCCTCAGCGCAGAGGGGCTAGAGCCCACTTACAGACCAGACCTTTAAGCTTTTTGAAGGAGAAATGCCATTAAATCTCAATTACTCCGCATCCTTTCATCATCCTTTTAGTAAGTATGGTCAGGCTTAACATTAGAGGACAACAAAGTCAAACATCTTTATAGGTCTGGAGTTTTATTTTTTTTATACAAAATACATCACTATATTTTTGTCAGATGTCTTTAACCACTATGGCGCACAAGCGTTTTGCCTGCACATCCATGTCAGGGCACGAGTGAAAACCCTGTGAAGAGTAATCTGTACTTTATTTTGAAATCGTTAGTGAAAGGAAACAAGAGTTAGAAAATCCCCCCCCAGAACATAGCCCCAAATGTTTACAGAAACTTAAACACAAATTCTTCCTGATTGCGCTTCCTTGCTATGTCTGGTTTTAGGCAGTTACATTTTACCTGCACAATTGCTCACAGAAACTAAATTTTAAATTCATCTGCTTCAGTGTATATCCTGGAAAAAATCTCTTGTATGGGAAAGGATTGTGTCTGACACAGCACTGTACAGGCTTTATAGAAACTTCCGTACGAATTCTGGCATTCGGAAGGTTAAATGAGCCAGAAAAGAATTTGGCCATGCCTTCCTGTCGGATTTAAATGCCGGTACAATTATTCTGTTTGACTGCATGACAAGAAATATTTCAAACTATAGGATGGAGTCATAAAAGGCACTGGCCCAGCTCTTGCCACAGTGAAATCGATGGGAATGCTCATGGCGTCTTCAGTGGGAACGGGGTTTGGGCAAAGCCTGGTATTTTGGAAGATCGCTCCCCCAGCTAACAGTACTGGTTGTTGTTCCAGGCAGGAGCGGTTCCCGGTCACAGGCTGGGCAGGTGTTGCACCTCCTGGATGGGTGACGAGCCCCGAGCCTTGCTGAGACCCAGCGCACACCAGCTCTGATTTCGGTGGGAGGAAAGCAGGACATGTGGGGCCCGGGGGACCACGGCGTGCCTTGACCGGGTCTGCACATGGGTGTTGGAGCTGCACTCCACCCTAAGCGAACCAGAGTAAAATGTCATAGGAAAATTTCACAAATGACCAGTGTCTTCAGACTTACCCATTGTTCAGGCAGTCTTTGAGTAGGAGTCAAGATGGTATTTGTTGAGAAAGTGATTTGCTCTGAATTTCCCAGAGCTGCTTGGTGGCGATACTGCCCTCCTCTAGCCCACTTGTCTGCGTCTTCAGAGCACAAGTCTGGACTCGAGGGCCATGTCTTGTGTTTCCAGTAGACGGTAGCCTCCAAAACTGTGCATCTGGCAGTTACCCCTTCACATTTTATTAAAGAAACCTTTCCCTTTATTACTTCAAGGAAATGGGAACTTTGCATCATTTCTGTCAGCTGAGTGAAGTATTTTCAGATGGCTAGAGAGTGCGGTAATGAAAGAATAACTATATTTATTTATCGTATTTCATTAGCGGAAAAGAGGTTTTATGCTGTTTAAATTAATCATTGCCAGAGGCCTGGGTTACTCACGGTGTGAGGGGAGGAGAGCGAGCAGGCGTGGAGCACCTGAAACAGCAACGGCCCCGGTGGTGGGGTGTCCTCCAGAAAGAGGACTTTTCAACAGTTAATCTGAAAGCATCCAGATGGAGAGTGCGAGGAATAAGGAAGGGAACGAAGAGTATGAAGCTGTAACACGCAGCGTGTATACAAAGTGTATGATAGGTGCCAACACTTCAAATGTTCGCCATGCTGTTTCTTTGACGTATCAATACTTGCATGTTAAAGATATAATGAGAAAAAAGCAATCTTTTTCATGAATGTGCTCATGAATCTCCTCTTGAGGCACACGAAAAACTCCCAAAATTAGAAGTGAAGTTGAGTTCCTTCTGGTATCTACGTCTGTATATTGGAGACCCAGGGGTCATCTCATAAGCAGCGGATGCAATAATACACGGGTATAAAGGTTGCTAGGGTTTCTTTTTCTAAAAACCTGAAGTGTCACATGCAGTGCAAATGTTCACTGGAAAATTCAGAGTTATTTTTGCATTTTCTGTCCTCTGAGAATACTGAAAGGTAAGAAGCACAGCGCTCTATTCTCGGTGAAGGCTTTTTCCACAAGTGTTTTTTTTGTTGTTAAATTTAACCTGCACGCAAACTGACAACTCTCAAAATGGTGGCCTAAGAGTAGATGAGATCTTTCGTTAGCCGATCAATCCAAACAAAACCAAACCCATGAAACCAAGGCAAACTCTTTACTAACACTTCAAATTCAAGGTATACTTGAAGTAATGGTAGAGCTTTAATTTTTGAAGTGTCTAAACTCATAGGTTTATGATTGTGCGTTTGACCATTGCTCAAACATTTATAAATGCAAGGGCAGTTTTGTAAGAGATATTAATGGAGTATTCCAAGGCCACATCTTTTACATTAAGTTTATATTAGAACTTTATTTGCAGAATCATTTTTAAGAATGCATTTTTTCTGAAGAGTAAAGTACCTGCTTCATAATTCTCTTGGCAGCTGGACCAAGACAGTTTCTTACCCTGATATATAATTTATTAATGTTTTAGTTATTAGATTTCAGTGGCTTTAATGCATTGCTGTCTAAACACTACAAATTATGACTCTATATAAGTGTGCTGAAATAATGAAATTTTCTTTACTGAAAAGGCTTTGGACCAATTTTTTTAGCAAGGTATTGATGCAAGTTCATGGCATAAAATTGGCAAATAACGAAATAAGACAGAAATAAGGTAGCTACTCTCCAAAGTCAGTTGTCTCTTCAGACTTTATCGTTGCCACTTTTCCTCCAATACTGTGAATTACGTTTTAGGTAGGTCTATATTATTGAGCTATATCAGATTTGAAAGGCATAAAAAGGGGAGAAAAATTGCTGATTGGCACCCAGTGACCTAAGAAAGCTTCTGGATTAGGCCCAGGAATCTTTTCCTTAGAGTTAGCACGTGTATTAAAACCAACCCTTTGAATCCTCTGATTCGTAACACCTCTGAAGCAAAGTCATTAACCTGGGAACTGCAGTTCGCGACATTCTTAATGTCTATGAGTTATTTAATAAGTTTGCCTTCAGTCCTCATTATGCGCAGTAAGATCTGAAAAATACGCATCCTGAAAGGTTGCTGAATAGTTTTCTCATGTTGCAGAAATCCTTGAGATCTCTGGGAACCGGCGGACAGGGGTTCAGCCTCCCCCTGCCTTGCTCTGAGCCAGCCGTAAGCACCAGCCCTGCTCCTCAGAAACTATTTGTGCATTTGCGTGCCCAAGCGGGCAGCCGTGCATCCATGTAGGGTTCTTCTCTGTTTGAACTCCTCCAGTCAGTCACAGACTGTCACTGCTTGAAATTTTTGTTTGTACAGACAGTATATGATACGGAAAAAACCATGTCATTTCCTGCAAGGACAGCAAAGACTACCATGAAACGCTTCTTCACTGGGAAACTGCTTAGAAGCCAGAAACTTCTGCTTTCAGTACAGGTGTCTGTTATAGGTAAAGACATTTTGGGCATATTTCATGCACTCGATTTAAGCCAAAGTAAGTGAAGGGATAAAAATTTAAATTAATAACAGAAATTGTTAATTGGTGGTTTTGAAAGTTTTGCAATATTTGCGTCTGAGGATGACCTTCAAGAAATTCACGGAAGCTGCACTGCATAAAATAGAGCTTTCTTTTCTAAGGGTTACTGATGGCGAGCTGGGCTTTAGAGTTTTTCATGTTGCCCATAGATGTTACATATCAGTGAAATATTATTAAGTGACACAGCTATGGCCCTGGCTCCAGAACCTGTTTCAATCAAGACCAGAGAAGACCAAAAATGCTCTTAATTGTGACAGCAGTGTGTGCTCCTGCTGTCAAAGATCAAATCCAGTCTTCATAGCATCGGTGGACTTTGCCATAGGTAACCTAATTTCCAGAGAAGGGGACAACTCAAGAGAGTTGCAGTGCTTGCAGGGAGATGCTCTGCGTGCTGTGCAGGGCTTATGGGGAAGCCTTGGAGTGTACCTAGCACAGGTTCCTGGTATTTTGTGTAGCATTTTTATGTATTCAGGACTTTTTTTTCTAATTTGAACTTTTGAATAACTTAGGATCTGTGGAGTGTGTCTGCTTTCTGTGTAAAAGTCATGTTAAGATGGTAATAAGAGCTCTCTTTTCCGTATTGAGGAGGACTTGCTGCCCAGAGGTTTCTGGTGACGGGGAGGCTGAGAACAAAACTACGGAGTTACGTGCATCTCCAAAATGTTTGTGTATATGCTGCATTAGAGAAAATATTCCTGTTAATAAAAGTTAATAAATCCTTAGTGGACGTACAAGGTAGTGAACTAACTTCAGATTGGAAGTGGAAAAAGATTATCCTCTTGAAATAGATAGGGAGTCATGAAATCAGAGTAATTGCGTGCTTCATTACATGTCAGGCATTGCCTTGAATGACATTGAATAAAGTTACGTGGTGTCTTGTTAGCAGACCTGATGCGACCCCATATACTGAACTCAGAAGCCGCTGGGGCTCCAGGACATGCGGAGGGCTGCGCCACAGCCAGCTCAGGCTGTAATTCCAAGGAAATCAGATTTCATGTCTGATTGCTGGAGCAGAGGGCACCAATTCTGTACAATTTACTGGTTTAGGTGTTTGTTTATTACAGCCATATTTATTTCTGGGGATGGGCAGTGTTATTAGTAACTTTTTCATATTATCAGCTGTATTTTGGAAATGAAGCATCATACCTGAAAGAGTGGAAGGCCACAATAGTAAGCAATCAATAACATTTCAGCTGTCTTAAAACAAGCACTGTATTTTGAAGAAAAGTGGCCCATTTTGAATTCTTTCCATGAAACTCACTGTACTTTTGAGTAAGTTCATTATTAATGTTGCGATGTTCTTTTAATGATTCTTACTAATACAGTAGCAAGTAGGTGCATGGGTGAGGTAGCGTGAGAATGAGCAAGTAAATGAAATGTGTATTATGAATGTTACCCAAAGCCTTACTGTCCTCATGCAGAAAAGCACACATATGTAGAAATATGTCTGGAAGCTTTTTTTAGGTTGTTTTTGGGGGTTTTTTCTTGACTGTATTCAAGTTTTTTTTCATGTTATTATTCTGTATATTATCCATAAATGAATTTAGTGGTGGGAAAATGCCTGGAATAACCAAGGCACTGTTTCTAAAATGCCTCTCTATCTCACTATCTCCAGTTAAAGCTGTTCCACTTCATCTGAGTGATTAAATATTCATGCAAGCAGGTTCCTTAACTAGGTCCCTGGGCCCGCTGCATTATCGGCTGTATTGCTGAGCTGCTTTGTGTCTTTTCTTCCCTCCCCAAACTCCTTTACTAAATAATCCCAACCCAATCATCTGCTGGTTTGAAAACAGGACTCCTGTCTCTCAAGCGGTCGCTCCATTTGGGTTTTGCAAGACCACCGACCAGGGAGTACTGTCATCCCTGGCTTACGGTCCATCTCAGATCCTTCAAACAGGACCCAGGTTAAGCTTCACAGCCAAAATACCTGTGGCCAGAGGGACCTTGGGCGTGCATTTAGAGGGATAAAGGCAGCTGTGAGATTAGCTGTGGGTTTTTTTAGATATCCCATCAATGCCTCATCAACACATCTGTGCCCAGCATTAGGACACGAAGTGCCTTAGCAGCTTTAGCTCGAAGGTTCAGACTTCTGAGGGGGTTTGAGGCATCTCTCCTATTTCTGTAACTGCAGTTTGCATGAATACCTGTGAAAGTCAGCCCCTAAGTAATTGAGCCACTTTTGAAAGTAAAAGTTGGACTCCTAAGTCATTTTGAAATGTGGTTCCTCTGTGATGTGTTTGTAATGCTTAATCATGTTCACGAGAACTGTTAAAAATATATCTTTTTCCCAAAAGGTTGTATTGCACATACACAGGCTCGCTTGTATTTCAACCTTTGTAGCCATTAGAAGTCTGAAATTCAAGGCAAATGAGTACTAAGCTGGAAGGACAGTGATTATTCCAACGCAGAATTCCCCAGGCACACTTCTTTGGTCATGCTCGGTTGTTGCATGTTGCTCTTGAAATACCAACTGATTTATTTTCTTCTTTTATTTTGTAGTCAATGTGACAGTAGTTTCCAGAGCAGATTTTTCTTCTACTTGACAGAATATGATAGGCAATAACAAGTAGTTCCAGAAATAAAATTCTGCTTCCAGGTGTATTTTGAGATGTTGTAATCTATAAAACATTGTGTAGTTTTGAATCTATTTTGTCCGTCGCCTGGACTGCTGTGCAATATTTTGATAGCGAGACTCGGCTTGTGTGAATTTGCTGGTGTATCCCATGGCTTATTCGTGTGAGTGCTCTCGGTGAGGGGATACAGAACTGAAAAATTTTGAATGACGGTTCAATGGAGAGCCTCTTCTGGTGTGGTGGAAGATGCCTTTTTGATGTACAGTGTGGTGGAGGATGGAGCATCTCTGGCGGATGGCTGAGCTGGAGCAGAAAATGCAGTAGGTGTGTGTGTGCGCGTGTCTATTCACAGAGGTCAGAAAATAGGAATTGCTCAGAAAATAACATGTTATTTGTACATCTGTAACCTTTGGAGACATTTTAGACTCTGTCAATTAGGAAATTGGCCTGTATTTATTATTGTTGTCTTGGGTTTTGTTAGTTTTAAAATCTAGAAAGTAATTGTAATGAAGGTGCCCTCCAGGCAAAAGTGTGGGGAAATTCACATATTAAAGGAGGAGTCACCAGAGTTGCTGTTTGACTTTTGACATTATTGTCATATAGCCTACGGCATTACAGGCAGAAGGGATTTAGATGGAAAGGAGAGCATGAAATTACTCTATAAGAAGTGAATATCTTCACTGAATTGTCTTTTAACTGGTGTATTTAAGGAAATAGTAATATTTTTGCAAAATTAAAATACAACAGTAATAAGAACAACAATTCCTTTGTTTCTTTGTATGAAGCTTTTGATATTCAAGAAGAAAAGCCACGAATATGCAAAAACTGTTCAGTGAGTTCCTGAGAGAGAGTTTTATTGTGCCAAGAACATTCATTACAAATCTCTCTCTATATATACATGCCGAAATCTCAGGAGAAAATAAGTCAGGCACTTGCAGATCATAGCCTTACCCATAATAAGAATTCTCTCTAATATACAAGATAATTTTTCAGCACCCTGTTTTAGGATTAGTGTTTTGTAAACATCACTGCCTATATAGCGTATATTAAATATATTATAAATCAGGCTGGAGTTTTAATTTTACACAACTAGCAGCTCATATATCATCAATCACATAAAATACTGACGCTTCAATGGTCCCAAGAACCTGAAAAGTATGATTATCACTCTGGAATAGTTGTAGCTAAACTGACAGAATTTTTTTTTTTTTTGGGGGGGGGAGGGTTCAGCAATGAGGGCAAACCTGCAAAGATGCATGGGTTAATTTTTAATGATAGATAACTGATGTCTCAAAGTTTGAAATTTGTACTTTTACTAGGTTTTTTTTCATGCGGGCGTTCCGCTGTCTCAAGGGCAGAGCGTGGTGTCTCGTGCTGTGGGAAGCACCGAAGCAGCTGGGTGGAGGCCTCTCCTCTTGCATTCTGGCTGACTTCGGTGAAATTGCGTTCTGATGTTCGAACGTGTGAGTGGAAGCCGTTGAGGAGCCGGTTGCTCTTCTGTGACGCTACAAAAATGTCCGTTGCCATTTCCTCTTAAGAAAGTTTACAGCCTCAAGGACCCTCCTGTATTCCCATATCTTCCTTCTCCTCTGAAGAGGAACATCTCATCTCTCTACCCATCAGAATCCCGGGTTAGTGGGGGGGGGGGTTTACCCCAGAACAAAAGGGAACAGAGACAAACAATGCAGTTAGTTTCAAGGACAGAATAGATCATTTACTCCCTTAAGAAAGTTTACGGATGGAAAGAAAGGAATAGAGAAATAGAGAAACAAAGAGATTGTCAGGTTCAGAGCAGCCTCTTCCCTGAGCTGTCCCAGCTCCCCTTTAAAAACCTAACAAAGGAAGGAAAATACTGAAGCATCTCTTTCAAAGACTCGACTCGTACCTTCACGGTTCTGCTATCGGTAGAACAAGAGAAGGTGACCTGGCCAGTTCACGTCTCAGCCTTCAGGCAAGCGGGTTCATGGGCTGTGCCAGCAGCACACCACGCACCCGCAAGGGATTCCCGCAGGAGCGCCGCCCGGTTGTGCAGCGCCGCGGTGCTCTCCCGGAGGGATGAAGGCACCAGGAACGGGGTATGGCCCGGAGGGAGCCAGGCTGCTGGTGCGACTGGGCTGCTCGTAGCATCCCGACCATCCCGGGTCTTACTGCATGGCACCGCACTGCGTAATGTGGGCACCTCCTGGCTGATAAGTAGCTACAGCGTAGATTTAGAATGCTTTCCTTGCTAAAGTGAGACTGTTTATCTAAAAGCAAAGGTTATAACAGAAGAAATACCGAAGGCAAAATAATACATATTAAACCTTGTTTTCCAGGTTGTTGAATCAATGTACAGTGATACGTGAGCGAGCAGGACGGTAACAGCATCTGGTAGCAATAAATGTTTGCTTTCCTGAGTTACCCAATGAGCTATGGAAAGGTGATTAGAAATAAAATACAATGATTTCTGATAGAAATAGGTAACACTGCATGGACTTTGAGATAAGAACTTGACAAATGTGTAAAATAAATGCAAAACTGGTTTTGAAACGGGGGGAGATTACCATTTTCTGTGTCGCGTGCCAAGATTTGTGCATTTCAAATGTTGGCAGTTGGCTTCTTTTCAAAACTGATAAATAATGATGTTTGTTGCAGAAACAATTATCCTAAAAATAATTTAAAAGGATTGTATCCCCTTTTTGTTTGCCTATAAAGACCACATTCAATTTATATGTAGACAGAAAGAGCTCCACTTGCATCTATAAAACAGTTCTTAAATAATTCTAAATTATTGATGTGCACAAAGAACTCCTTCCGCTTTTGTTTGAAGTTTTATTTCTGCGGCGTTGTGCTTTCTAATTGTACTTTCAACTACTATGACATCTGTTATAGTTGTTTCAAAAACTTTCAATACTTTGCTTTTTTAATGATAGACAGTCTTTTCAAAGGCAAACTGTGTTCATTTTGAGCAAGAAAAATAATTAGTTGAAAAAAGATCACTGATTTGGCCGGGGAACTCACCAGTTTACTTTTTTTTTTTTGCAAGTCGCTGTTTTATATGATTCCAGCACCTACTCAACAGAAAGCTGGCCAAGAAGAATTCATCTCTGCAGCAACTCAGAAACCATAGAGCACCAGCATATGTCCTTTGCTTCCCCGAGGAAATCCAGGACTTTATTCTACCAAAAAGAGTACCAAGAAAGTACTTCACAAACTGGTAGTCTCTATATGTCTAACAGATGGAAAAGTAAGCTCCTATTCCAAGCTGCTGTGCCCAACAATATAGGAAAAAAGCACAGCAATTGCAGAGGAGATAAATCCTTAAAAGTCTGCTTAGAAAAACTTTTTAATATAACTGGTGATATGAATATGTGGTGCAGCAGTAAACTTGGTTCTAATGAGCTATGACAGAATTGCAGTCTTATATCTGGCATAAAAATACAGGAGACATTTATAACGTGTCCCAGATTAGGAAAGCACAATGTAAAAACATTTCCTTGTCTTTTTTCCAAAAGAGAATATTTTTTCTCTTTAAGGTAGAATAGGCTTTCAGCTTTGAAAAATTTCAGTCCAGGACTCTGGTCCAGTTGCAGTACACCATAACTAACCTTTAAATTAGAAGTTACCTAGAATTCATATAATAATTAATACAACGCTAGGGGATTTAATTGACCACAAGATTAAACTATTAAGGAAAAAATTTCATCCTAATTGAGAATTGAACCCCTACCCTTTATTCATTGAGTGTCTGCTCTGCCACTTGAGTCGTGAATTGGGGGTTAATTGACTGTCTAGAATCTCCCAAGGAGCAATTATTTCATATAATGGTGCTAGCACGTACTGTAGTAAGGCCATTTTTAATGGCATCCTTTTTTCCCCTGGATTTAGAGAGATTTCTTGAGGACAGCAAGCAAGGATGCTGGATGGGGGGGAGGGAAGAAAGAAGTAAACAGAGGAGGAGTTGGGGCTCCTTTCAAGTGCTGATTGATAAAGATCAAAACCCAGAAAAGGTATTGATGTGGATTTGCAGTTAGAGTGAGACCTCACCAATTTTTGGTTAATAAATCCCCTAACGCCTGTGTCCTGCGGGTCCCACTGACATCCCAGTGCTCTTCCATGTTTCTGGTAAGATTCAGTAGTACTGACCCGTGGTAAGGTCTCGCATCGTTCTGACCGCGGTCGAGGGTTTTGAACTCCACGGAATGCATCTCAGTTTTTTCGGACAGGCGATTAATTACTTTTAGTCTATGAACCGTGTTTTGCTCTCCAGTTTAGATATTTATGGCTACGCTCCATGGCGGTGTCGCACGCCGCGGGGACAGAAGGTGGTGTAAAGGGGCAGGAATTTCCCCAGTGGCACGAAATCACCTTTAGCTCTCAACTCAGCCGGTTCCATCGTGGCAGCCGTGACGCTGAAGGCGTATTGGGGAATCAGAGGTGCATCTGCAGTGACTTGATTTGGGCGGTCCTGGACCAAAAGCGAGCCTGTTTGAGGGTGGTTAGTCGCTTAGGACAACCTCAAATACTGCTTGGGCTGGACCAGTGTTCACCTGCCACAGCATGGAGGAGGCTGTGACAAAGCAGTGTCGCGCTCGCCCTTCCGCCTGCCGCTGCGCGTCGGGACTGGCACCGGCCTTGTTTCGCCGGTGCCATCAACATATCCATATTTTCAGACAATATTACTTCTAAGTTCCAGTCAGGACTGAATTATCATCTTAAATCTTACCGTGGTGTAAGTGGTGGCAATAATGTATGGTGTGAATTCTCTTAATTCTTTTTTTCCTCTCTGTACCACTGTCTCATCCTATTTACGTTTTATTGTGCCCGTTCACTATTTGACTTTTTGAGTATGTAATTTTGCTGCATGTTTAAGTGGCTTCTCTTTCTCAGTATTTGTGGAATATAAATTCATTGATAGAAGTTCAAATTTGTGGCAAAATCACAATTCTCAGCTCAAGCTGTTATAAAGACAGACTTAGGAGTAACCTGTAAGTAATTTTAAATAAGCTACTATCAAAATCATAAAAAGAAGGAGCTAGGTATACTTACAGCTTTAACGCTTTTTATTTATTTGCTTACATGGTAATTAATAAAATTGAGTACTTCATAGTAGATTTTTCTGCCTCATTAATGCAAATTTGCAGAACTTTTCCAATTACTGTTCTCCTTTGAAGAATAAGTAATAGAGATAGTACTAAAACTTTTTAACTAAATGAAGACTTAGTTATGGATACAGTTAGGCATTTTTATACTCCAGTATGTTCTGGTTTTTACACATTTTGATAAAAGTGCCGTCTTCACAAATAGTTGAAGCTGTCAGAATTTAGGAGAAACTATTTTTGTGTGGAATTATCGAAAGGAAATGCAGAAAAGTTTAGCTCCTTAAACTTTCATTCTGAAAATTAATTTTAAATCCGATGGGCAAGAAGGACTGACTGTGCAGGGAATTCATACGCAAAAATACGTAAATTCACTGTATGCTCAGGGAAGGCTGACAAGAGGTCTGGAAAGGAATAGCACCCCGTAGCATTAAGGGTGCTCGGAAATAGAAGCAGTTTAAATACATTTTATGTATGTTAACATCTAGGAGGGGCTTTTGCAGTGTGCCAGTAGTTCACCATGCAGCAAACCTTAGCTATAGGTTGCTCTGGGATATGGAGGAAGGCTGTGCTTTGCCAGTGTGGCGTGTCGGGGGGCCCACGGAATCCCCAAGATCCCCCCAGTGCACCCAGTACCCGCTGGTGCCTGCATGCAGGGCTGCAGAGATGCGAGAGCAGGTCAGCCGGGGTGGACAGGACCCGCTTCTACCCTAGCTCTGTTGCAGGGTGATGCGTTGCGTTCACAGCTTAACTTCTGTTGCACATAAAAACATATGTGCTCATACGCCTTTTGCTTGCATTTGCGTCCTGCTGACACCCCGC
>NW_009258414.1:6105189-6115754 GCF_000687185.1 Egretta garzetta | reverse complement strand
GAAATCCAGACCCATAGGTTTCCGCGAGATCGTGTAAAGCAGTGCGGTCGGTCGCACGGAAAGGCGAGAAGGCACAAGCACGAAAGCGGTGTTAGAAAGTCCAGGTGACTCCCTTAGGCATGCACTGGAGAGCTGTATTTTAAAGGTGACTTGTAGATCTACGCACACGCTTTGTAACCTGCTTTATCGGCAAAGGAGGTTTGAAAGATACGCTTGTGCTCGTTTGGTATTGCAGAAATATCGGTAGCATCATCTCTTAGATTTTCTGGTTTTGCTGGGGAGGTTTTAGAAAGCTGAAAGTGGGGAGCAGGCATGGCACAGCCTGTCTTCAGCTGGAGAAACAGTGTTAGAGACTAAAAAAAATGATTATTTCCTCTTGCTTCGCATTAGAGGTGAACAGTTAAAATAGAGATAACAAATACAAAAGAAAGGGGGGGCTACAGTGGAATTCAGATTGGAGTTGGGATTGTTAGTCACTCGTCATCTGGTCGGTAAAATCCTGACGTAAAGACGGAGGAAACGAGCTGATATTTCCAACATGAAACATAAGCGTAGTGTTTTCTGCAGCGTGAGGAAATAGCTGTCCCAGGTGCCATGAAAGGGTCTAGGCTATCAAAAGCTGCCCCCATCCGAGGAGGAAGATGCTCTGGTGGAGGAACAGCGTACGAACGAACAGCATTTCCCATTGCTTCTGCCTTGGGAAGGAAAAACCTGGACGCATTCACAGTATGAACTAAGTGTCAAAAGCAGTATTTTACACTCCGAGTGTGATTCCTTTACTGTTCTCACCTAGTTCTAACTTCACCCCTTTAAATATCATTCTGTTCCACAGTTTCCTCCACCTGCTGTTTTCTGAAGCTCGCACATGTCCCCAGTCCACATACCCCATCATTCTTAGTTACGCGCTATCCACATTTTACCCTGCCAATTCAAGCTCAATCCAGCCCCCAGCCTGCCTCCCTTCTTTTCTTTCGCTTTATGTCTTTTTTTTTTTTTTTTCCACAGGAAACAAATAAATCCATATATTGACATAGAAATCTCCAAGGTCAGAAACCTGCTCGGTTTTCTTTCGCTTTATGTCTTTTATTTATTTATTTGTTTGTTTATTTATTTATTCTTTTTAAATAAGTACGACACCCCAAGAAAATTTTTGCACTGTTAATGACATCCAGATAAGTCAGATAACTGTAACGGACCTTCTGTGATATTGCTGTCTGCAGCTAGGTCAGATGAACAGAAAATCCAGAAGGCATCACGTAGCTTCTGCTCTCAGAAATCTGGATTATTTTTTTTTTCCCCAGTACAGACCCGCAGTTCCCAGGCCCTGCTGTACAGCCGTTCCGTCACGTGCCTTGGCTCGATATTTGTTGGCGATTTTTCATGCTGCCTGTGCGCGTCTGGCGTGTCACCGAGGTGGTTCATCGTCGCGGCTCCCGTAGGAGTCAGTCCTGGCCTTACAAGCCAGGCGAGGTGTGTCCGTGCCACCCTCCCTTTCCCAAGTAGTTCATTGGTAATTGCGTCGCAAAATCACATCTTGTATGAAGCCCCTTGGTAAAGGCCAGGTAGCTCTTAAGAGCAGTTGCTGCTGAATCGTTTGGGTGGACTTGACCCTGAATCAAGGTTTCTTATGTCATGGTGGAAGCTGTGGGTCAACTTTTCTTCTCACATACATCTGAATTAACTACTTGGAGTAGGCGGAAGCCCTCTGTGCCGTTTCCTAGTCAGATCAGAAGCTGTACGCTGAAGGTATCCAGCATTGCTCGCGAAGAACTTTATGTTGTAATTACAGTCACTTCATTCCCCTTTGGAAGCTTGCCTTTAGATGGGCATAGTCTGGCAAGCTTCCCCGCCAGTTAACAAGCAAATAAAAACCCCAACAGCCCCGTCCCGCCATCAAGAGGTCTCCTCTGAAAGTTATCTGGAGCTACGGAAAGCAGTCGTGGTGCTGCGAGCGTGCCCTTGCGTGCAGAGCCAGCCTTCACCTCTCTGTCACCATTCCTGGGGGAGGTGACTGATGGCGAGGGACGCGATTTCCTGGGCACGGGGCTTCCAGCTTTTTATTACGATATTACCAGGACATATGTTGGTGGAGAGAAGATCTATGTATATGTATCTATGTTTAGCCTCAGAATATAAACGCGGTAGAAATAGTATATTACCTGCATGAAACTGAAAATATGGGTGCCATAGCGTGCAGGAATTGGGCCCGGCCTTGCTTACAAATCAGCTTGATGATGAGGCTGCAAAAGTTATATTTTCACTGCTTTCACATACTGAATTTATTAGCTTCTTGAAATTGATTTTGGATGCCTTTCATTTGCCATTGGGCTGAAGTCAAAAGCAAAACGATGATATACCACATTTTGCTCGCTCATCTTTTTATTGCCCAACTATTGTTATCGAGTAAAAGACACTCAGTGGGTTTCCCAAAGGAGACAGAAAGCACATTGCATTTGCTTTTTAATTGACGGAAGTTTAACTGAATGCAAGTCCTGCAATCCTCAACTTCAATATCCAGGTGGCAGCTTGGAAGGGGTGGAGGGGCTGGGATTCAGTTTGGATGGGGGCTGAGAGCAGGAGCCAGAAGGGCTGTCAAACTTTGTACTCTTTTATTTGCTTGGAAGGAATGGTGCAAAGTTAATATCGATGCAGCGCTATGAAAGTGTTCAAGCAGTTATCTCTGGGAAGGTAATGTGAACTCAGCAGTATCATTGCTTTGATCTTTGGTTAAAGTCTTACAAAACTAGATTGCTGTTTGATTGACAACCTTGTCAGAGAGTGAATGAAGACTGACACTCTAATATTGAAAACGCAGCGTTTACAAAACTTAAAGCCCGAGTTTTCTCATGACACTGCTGCTTTTGTGGAAGACTGAATTTCACATCTATTTTTAAATAAGTGTATACCTTGCTGTGTGCAGCTAAAACTTATGATTTTAGGCTGCTGGCTCACAAATACTTCTTACCCTATATTCAATGCAGATGTGTTTATAGCAACAGTACTGTCATAATGTATTTGAAGAAGTAGGAGTTATTGTTGGAAGGCTTGAACGTGGTGGTATTTGTCACAACCCAGTACCAAATAATGATTGATCCGACGTGCGGGTGATGGGCGCAGAGGTGGCAACTCCAGCTCGATTTGGGTAGTGTATCTGGCAGTTTCTGAGCAGGTCTGATACATGGGTTAAAGGGTTTCCACCATATAATCCTACCTTGAGAAGTTGTCTTCAGCTATTGCTTATTCCTTGAACTGTCCCCTTAAATACCCTCAAACGAATAGAGGCTACTAAAGGGAGAGTTACTTTGTGGACTTCCCCGTGCATGCCAGTAATCTGCTTAACTGCCAACCTCCTTCCAGTCATACCTGATTTCTCTCTAACCAGTTTGAAATGTGCCGAGTTTGAAGCCTACCTCCCCTTCTCTGCCCACCAGACCTGGGCAGCCAGCTGGTGGTGGTACTGCTTGAGCAGAGTGTTGGACAAGACGACCTCCAGAGGTCCCTTCCAACCTCAACCGTTCCGTGATTCTGGTCATCTCCCAAATCACGTTCTGCTCTCCTGACATAGCCTCGATGCAGTGACTTCCCACCAAACTTGCCTTTTGGCTTTGGGAAGTCTCTATCTTGGTCACATCAGTATGGTTGCTTCCAGCCCTTGTGTCCAGCCGGCCGGTGAGCACCGGGGCAGGCTGTTCTCCAGCTGTCCCCAGGGCGAAGCCTTGAGATGCCACCTACCTATACTCTGTCTGTCAAAGGCTGTGGTCTGTGTGTACTTCTCCACGCTTTCCTCAATTTCTACTTTAAATTGGACAAGATGATATATTTTGTTCAGCCAGCAAACAAAGAAGGGCCTTAAACAACTATGACTCCTGCTTTTATGTGAAATGACATTAACCGCCTTGATTTAAATAATGTGTAAGAGTGAACCAGATTGTGTCTATTTTCCCATCAAAATACCTTAACCAAGGAAATGTCTCCCCAAAATAATAATCCTGTATCATCCAGAGGTGTTAGCGAAGAGACTCTATTTATGTGATGCAGTTTAAATATAGGCATCCAAAAGATTTGCACAGAAGGGGCTGCCGAGCTGCGCTATAGGGCGTGGGAACAACTTAAATTGCCTTTACTGTCAAAGCCAGTGTTTTCTGAGACTACATCATCAGTTTTTCCTGACCTTCTGGTTCTCAGTTTACTTCAGCATTGCTAAATTCTGAACGCGGCTCTTTCCTTACCTCTTAGGTCATCTGTGTCTTACATGAGCATCTGTGTGTGTGTATATAGCATTAAGTATCTATAGAAATGCGCATAAACACTTGCAAACTGATACATGTGCAATACAATATCATATCTTCATCTACTAAAGTATTTATGAAAAACTATTAATCGAAAGCCAAGATAAAAGCCACTTTCATCAGCAATGCAGCTTTGCTGAATAAACCTTACATTTGGCCATATTTTCAAAGTGGACATGTATAAGTCACGAGAATAATTACCATTTCATCATTTGAAGTCTGCGAATTGAGTGATTTCGCAATGAAAAGCATATGTAGCTATGCTGATTATGCAGAATAAATTATTTTCCAACCCCACATTTATATCAGGACATTTTTTATTGTGTGGAAAATGCATGTCCACCAAAAAATAATGATCGCCTAATTTTTGCTGTAAACATTTTTAAAATATATATCTGAAATTCCTTTTGGAAATGTCTACAATCTGCTTCCATATTGCAACACATATGGTAAGAAAAATCTTGCTTGCAAGCCAATGACTGTTTTTAAACAGTTTTCAAAATTGCACTGGATAGCAGCTCATGTACAAAGTTTGGTATATTTTGTATTTTATAACAAGCAGCTTAACATTTTCTGAGCGATGACAAATCTCTCCCTAGATAATTTTTAATGTAATAATAGGATTAGTTTAGCTGACCCTAACTTTTTTTTTTTTTTTTTTTTTTTTTTTTTTTTAATGTACGTAGGCACTGGTGGTATATTAGGAATACTTCTGAGTCATTCTAGTTCTGTCCTACTCCTTTCTTTAATCTTCAGGGGCCTCCGTGGGCATAAAGGTTGTCGCTGTTGAAGGCTTTGTTCTCTTCTGTCTTTTTTTTCCTTTCTCACGCTGAACGTACGTGTGTGTACATGACACACAACGTAGGTATTTAGGAACCGATTCTGTTGCTATGATTTTAATAAAGCAGTTCTGGAGCTTGTTGTATTTCGATTAAAAGATTTACAGCTCTCCTTTTGCCTCAAAACCTCATTTTTAAAGGCCAGAAGAGAAAAGCAACCCCAAACACAAACACATTAAGTGAAATATCCATAGTACCTTCAGTTAATGGCATTTCCTTAAAGCAGATAAGTTACTGAGCCCCCTTTTAAAACAAGAGTGTTAATTTACTGTTTCCTTTCATCTGTTGAAATAATTACTTTTCTTTTTTGCCTTCAATAGTTTGTTCTGGTCGTTAACATTTCTGTAAAATTAAGTTTGAAAGGTGCTTTTAATGTTCAGATAGACTGCAGTGCACGTTTGACTGTTAAAATCAACCTACTTAAGGCAGAACTAATGTTTAACACTCGCAGCTATTTGAAGTAGTTCACTGCCCAGTTTAATGGTGCTGCCAAGGGCAATGGTCACATTACTTGCTGTTATATTTGGGGGGGGTTTGTTATGCTGGCAATAAAGACAATCCATGATTTTTCTGAAAACATTGGCTTAGATCTTAAAGACATCATTTTTCTACTAACAAGCTATAAACTGTAATTTCTTGGGGAGCAGCGGGCAAGAAACCCCAGCTCTTGGCCACGTACTCCATCTAGGAGTCGTAGTTGCATGCTACAACGTTCGTGTCAAACGACTTTTCCTGCAAGCTCGGTTGAAAACGACACCATCGAACTGTACAAAACCCGCGGTGATGGTCAGCTGCGCTGGGAGAAGTGATAATGGGAACTGGGTTTTTCATTTTGTATGGTATCAAGACAGTTTTAAGACATGGGCGCTGGTAGGTGAAGAGCGACGCTGCGTAGTCCAGCCTGGCCTGGTGGAAACTTGGTGTAGGAGGTGGGAGGGCCATGGCGTGGAGACACCTTGGCTGCTGCATTGTGGACCATCTCAGCTATGGTCATAGCCCGACTGGGAGGTTCTGTTTCATTGCATTTTTGTGGATTTTGCTGGTTTAGTAGATCCTACGGAAGTGGATGTCTCTGTTGGACATTGTTTGCCGTATAAAAATGCTCTTCCAACCTTGCATTGAGAGTAGACCTTCCCAGTGGCCAAATTCACTTTAAGCCATTCTGCTACTAACACTCCTCAACCAGTGGGTTTTAGAATGTGGGTCAAATGAGGTTATTTACAGGAATCTTCAGGCAAATAGAACAGAAGAAAACGTAACTTGTTCTTTGTGTAGTGGAGTTGATGGAAACTTTGCTCGAGTCTTCAACAGGTCCGATGGGAAATGCATAGTGTAGGACTGCCCCAAGTCACCCACGACTGACTGAGTAGAGCATCTACATCATATCTATTCCTATGCGAGGTTGCCAAGTTATAACAAAACAGCTGCTTTTCCTTCTTTGATAAGCAGGAGCAGACAGCGAATTTAAAGATTAAACAATACATCTTCTCAACCAGAAAAAAAATTATATATATTTACTAAATAGTAAGTAAAATTTTCCCCTTGGCTAGTCTAGTGCAATTTTACAAGCTTCAACAATGCTGAATGGATGTTATTGAGAAGTGAATTTGGCTCATTCTTTTTATGCTTTTAATAAATACCCAAGGGAAAGGCAGTTGTTCAAGGAAAATGAAATACAAGTAAACATAGAATTTATTCTCAGTAGGCATTCTGGGGAACTCGGAGCTTGAGTTTTATTCCATGGTTTGTTTTTTTTTTTCCTGGTACTTGCAAGCAAAACTAAAATATTCATATAAGCTGTCAGCTCTCTAAAGCGAATTCATCCTTTTTAAAAAATAAAACCAAATATAGATTCAGTGGATGGAACAGAAACAATGTGAAACATAACAAATGACATTTCTGCTCCAGAGTACATCATTGTAATGGGCCATATTACTCTGGACTCTGGATACAAATGATTTTTTTTCTTTTTTCACAGCATCCTGTAACAATTCTTGAGACACAATCGTGCACAAAGCATCATTTGTAATTATAGCAGTTTGCTGTTTTCCTCTGCTCCATGCTTATTTCTCGTTTGATTGATAATCCGCATACTTCAAGCTAATGAAGGTTCTTCATGCTGCCACTTAATAAAAGTTGGCAGGTTTTACAACCTGAATTTCAGGACAACATTGGCATTTTTTTGTTTGAAGGAAAAATTTTTTTAAAATTTAGTTGCTTCACAGGGCATTTTTTCACATCAAATCCTAGGGCGCTATGGAGAAATACAGTCGGTGGAGAACATTTATTGGTGTAAAGAAGAGTTTAGGCTATGGATTTAATTTCAGATTAATCATTGCTCAAACTTCCCAATAGTCCTTCAAAAAAATCTGTCATTCCGCAAGTAGTATCCTATAGAGGGTCGGAGGCACCTTTTTTGGATCCACAGTTACTTTGATTACCGAAGTTACTTAATTTTCTGTACTATTATTATTCCTGGCATTCTGACTTGGAAGAGAAAATAATAGTTGCACAGTCTAATAATTGTCGGTTTAAACAAATCTTGTAAAGAGACTTTTTAGGGTTCTAGACTGCATATCCAGCTAGGTACCTTTGTCGGAAGCAATGGAGATTGATTTTAAGTCAGTGTTTACTGCTAGAGAGTATGAAGCCAGACTCTATACATCATAAAAGCAAGAGCATATTTTACTGTTTGAGAACGACTGCAAAGGTTCCACAGCACCTGAACAGAGACTGGCTCCTGAAGAACATCTCTTTTATTTCATTTCTTAGAAGATAGGCGGGAAAATACCTTTCCAGGTAAGGTTCATGCTTCATTAATATTTCGATCCACTGCTTGTTTTCCATCGGCTACAGATTGCGTGTTTGCCTAAACCACCCAGAAATAGCTTCGTCACGAGCTTCGTCACCGTGGCTTCCAGTAACCTTGGTGAAAACTTTAGAGCTCGAATGGCAGCGCGAACAGCATCAGTACCTTTCAGAATTTTACAAAACTAGCTGATTAAATCTGATTTTAACTACTACTTTCAGTCTAGAACCCTGCCTTTTTAATAATCAATTAAAACATCGCTCCGCTGTGTTTATTCAGCGCGTATAAAGCACCGCTTGACATGTATTAGACCTTACATAGCAGTGCACAGCTGTAGCCCATCCAGCATTTTCCAAATGAGTTTGCACAAGGAATAAAAGATTGCCATCTGAGCAACACTGGAGGGAGACAAGAGCAGACAAAAGGCAGTTAAGCGCTACAAAAAAAGAAAAGACCCTGTTGAGATAGAAATTTCTGAGCAAATGCCTCAATTTCGCAGGGAGATAACTGTAGCAGGCAATGTACATTGATTTTAGCACACCAAGTACATTGCATTTGGGATTCATTAAGCTTCATTTTGTGCACTATCGTGAATGGGTTTGTCAGCTACTCTCACAAGTAATGCACAGTTTCAAAGCAAGGAGGTAGAATCAACCAAAGTGAAAATATAATGTGCCCCGCAAAGAGAGCAAGCCGGTTTTAAAAGGAAAATGCTTCGGTTGCTAAAAGCCGTAAGCCACGGTAGCAGTAATCACAACCTAAACATTTTTAAAGGATTTTATGCTTATGGAGTTTTTAATGTGACTTACAAACACCAGCTCCTGGCTGGTCTGGTGGAAATGCCGCTAGGGGACAGAGGCACTAACGGAGCGCAGAGCAGACAACTGCTCGGTACTTCTTAGTTATTCACTTTTTTACTGAATATGGACAAGGTGGTTTGGGGTTTGGTCACCGTTGGTTTTTCAACTTCAGCATTTGCAGCGGGAGGGTGCTGAAGATGGGGCTGTTTTCTCCCCGCTCGGTTTTCCCTTGGGAGCCGGTGGCAGAGCTCGCTGCGGCACGTCGCCTCCCCGAAGGAGTTGGCCACCAAACCTGGAAGCCACAGAAAGCGGCAGGTCCCTGAAGCTGGGTTTTTCAGCCACCAACCAAATCCGAGGCTGGTTTGAAATTTGTGAATGCGTGAGAGGTCTGGAGCACTGGGTTCCTGTGTAATTTGCTTTGGTTTGTATCTTGGTTTTTAGTTGAGAAGCCTGTAAGTCCAAGAGATTTATCAAAAATTCCGTTTGGTAGATTTTATTTAGTAAAGATGACGCCAGTGGCATTTTTTTGTTTGTCTTAAAGTCTCCTATGAACTATAGTGATTTAGAAGCAAAAGGTTCATGTAGCTTCTCAGAATTTTCCTGCAGTGGTTGGTTTGCAATGCCAAATCACAAAAAGGATGGGATTGTGCATACACATGGCTGTGAGGGGAAGAAAAAAACCTTCATTGCTCAGTGCTCCAGCTTTGGTGCTTTGCCTTCAGCAGATATTAGGCTGTTATTAATAAGATCAGCCTAAGCAACAGGGCTTTGCTGCCAGACTTTGCTACCCACCGCATTCCGTAGCGGAGCAAAACGTCCTGCATCTCGCTGTTGCGTGGCACGGGGGCTTGGGGGCTTGGGCAGAGAGAAGAGTGGAGGAAAACTGGTGACCAGTTGCTGGGAATTGTACTCTGCACTGTACTGGTAACCTGTTAGAGGAAAATACAGGACCCTGGAATTAGGTTTAAATACTTAATTTAATGCTTCTTTTACAAGTGATGGTTTGTCTCGGGTAAGTGTTGGGGTCGCTGCTAACGAGGTGGTCGCTGCAGGGGTCCCACACCCGCGGCGAGGGGCTTGGAGCATGTGGGAACACAGCTCCTCCCCTCCCCAGCGGCCAAAGATGATGCTCAGGCTGATCTGAAGGAAGAACACAGGAGATTAATCTCAGATAGCTGCTGCTTTCTGCAAAAAGTGTTCCTCTGTCTTTCCTTTCCCCAGTACTTGATCTTTTAAAAGAGCTCAGGATAAGTGACAGCAGTAGACTTAACAGTTATTAGGTTGCAAAGTAGTGGATGTGGACTACTTGGTGGTTAGCTTACATTTATACTCCGATCGCAGCTGCCATTTGGGTCAGAAGGAGTTTTCCCTTTTGATAGATTGGCTGTGTGCTAGGAAAACTTGTCTTTCCCCAGAGCATCATGTAATTATTTGGTGGCAAAGAGTTGTGCTACGTTGCTATGGACGTGCGGCTCTCCACACCAAGAGCTGCTGTAATGCTGATTTATGTGAGTCTAATCATTCTGTCAGTGAGATGTAATATCGATACACCAGGACAACATTTCCATCAGAGGGGCTATTACTTGCCCTCTTAGTTGAAGAGGGGAGGAGGGCTGGGATAAGCCAAATTCTGACCATCGCTTAGCCCCAGAGAGGCTTGGTTGCATGAGGGATCAGTTCTGGAACCTTTAATGCTTGCAGGAGATTCTGGCGCTGTCTGAGCAGCGGCACTGCTGCTGTGCTCGGGCGGGGGGTGCTGAGCCCCGGGGTGGGAGATGGGCGCACGTCTTCTTTTGTGCAGGACCCTGGATGATGCGGCAAGAGGCGG
>NW_009258414.1:6066966-6104747 GCF_000687185.1 Egretta garzetta | reverse complement strand
TCCAGAGCTCACCCAGTGCCACCCCCCTGCCCAAGCAGGCTCACCCAGAGCAGGGGGCACAGGGCAGTGTCCAGGCAGGGGTTGAATATCTCCAGAGAAGAAGACTCCACAGCCCTCCTGGGCAGCCTGGGCCAGGGCTCGGGCACCCTCCAAGTCAAGTTCTTCCTCACATTCAACGGGAACCTCTTCTGCTCCAGTTTGTGCCCATTGCCCCTTGTCCTGGCGAAGGGCACCACTGCAAAGAGTCTGGCTCCGTCCTCGTGACCCCCACCCTTGGGATATTTGTAGGTGGTGATGAGATCCCCTCTCAGCCTTCTCTTCTCCAGGCTGAACAAGCCCAGCCTTTCCTCGTAGGGGAGATGCTCCAGTCTGCGGAGCTGACGCAAGGTTAAAGCTTTGTGTGGGGGTCTACAGCAGGGCTGTGCCAGGGATGGTGCTGGTAATGGCTGTGGCCCAGAACTGCTGCTCACCTGTAGAATTAAAACAGAAGTAAAATTAAAAAGGGATGAATTCCCCATGCCTCTTGATTATCAGGGTTTATAAAATCCATGGGAACTGAATTCAAACGCCAGGATACATCAGCAGAGTACTTCTTTGTTGACATCTGAAGAATTCATAATTCATTCAGAAGGAAACTTTTAAGGTGTCATCTTTCTGGGTGTATTTTCCTGTTAAGGCAGTCGTATTTCTTCTAGCGATCAGTTTTGAAAGTTGTCTTATTTCTGCAGTGCAAAAATCCTGCTGGCAAACATCCCCCAGTTGCACTCATAATTATTTCTGATTAAAAGTGCCCTGGCCTGACAGCACCAGGGAAATTAATAGGAGAAGCTTTCTACAAGTTTTAGAAGATGAGCAAAGACATACTCCCTCTTAAAATTATTTAAGCAGGTGCTGTGGGAAGCCATTGCTTTTATAAGGCTCTTCAGATGTTTACAGCAAAACATTTTTTCCCAGTGATTGAATTTTTCGAAGTACTAAAATACCACGGAGAAATATGTTTCCCACCAGTTTTATGGCTCCCTGGGTGCATTCTATACAAACCTTGTATCTGCCTGGACACAAACACTCTATTGCAAAAAGATATCTTGCCATTTTAACAAGCTATACTGCTTTGAAAGGATCCACTGCATCACCAGTGGGAATGTCAGTACCTTAAGAGTAATACTTCTTTAAGGGTACTATTTTATTAAAGCAGACCTCAGTAATTTGTTCCTGACTGTTATACACCCTTATTTTATTAAAGGTATTTTACATCTGTGGAGGAGATTACTACCACTCCTATTTTCTCCACTGCTTGGCTTTAATGGATGGTGTGGAATATAATATTTATTAAGCCTAAGCAGGGAAGGACATAATAGCAGAATTGTCCTTTATAACCTATTTTACACAGTTGTAAAATAAACCTTAATAAAGCAGGAATAATTATCCAGGAATATCCAGGAAATGGAGTACTCTGCCTGCTTCAAATATTTGGAGGACTTAACGGCTGCTTATATATGTACTTTAAGAAATCGGACTCAACGGCAATAATATTGATAATAGTTTGGTCCTCTTTTAAAATATATTAAGAGATTAATTATCTTGTGTGTCATAATTACTGTGTTAGCATAAATCATATCATACATAACTGTTTGTAATCTCTGTATAGTATTAACTGTGTATAGCCCTATAGAAGACAGAGAAACGCCTTACAGAGGTACTTATGCTTACGAACTTTGAGGTTTAGAGCTCCTTTGCCTTATTCTGGTGGCCCGCAGAGCTCCGTGGCTGGCTCCCTGGCTACCAGTCCGTTCTGCTGGTGATCACTAAGCTTTGGTCTCAGGGAATAACATCGGTCCTTACTGCGCCGTTCTGTGCGCCTTTAGATTTGCTTATGGCCAGAGAGGACCTAGGGTTACTGCCTGGACCCCAGAGGGCAATGAGGGTCTTGATTCCAGCCTGGGTTTGCCTGGGATTGGGATCACAGGCTTCGCACCTTGTAGGCACAGTTGGCATCTGAACCATTCCCTGGACCAGGAAGACAACTGCAAAGAAGCCGTTCCCGGTGGCACATTTGCAGCTTTAGCAGGCAGGTGGAGTTTTTCAGGTGCAAAAGGGGAACACAAGCATGTGTGCCATACTGGTGAAAATTTGGTCTCACTTGATCACAGCTATCTGGAAGCATTTATATAGTTGTGGGGGTTTTGTGAATAGGAAAAAATGGCATCTTTCTAATGAGACCTGTTTCAAATTATTGGTTATACTACCAAAAACTGCAATAAAGGGAGTAGATGGTGAAAATTATTTAAAAGCACATTGTATATTTTTATTACCACGAGTGGGACATGAAACAGATTGCCTAACTGTGGAGGCACAGGCGGCCTTTTTTTGGGTACCCAGTTTTGCTTGTCAGCTCTTGAGCACTGCGTGGACAGACGTACACGGCATCGGCAGAGCTGGCCCCCGACAGCGCGCCTTGCCCTGCGGGCACACCGGTGTCGGGGGCTTTTGCAGGCAGCTGCCAGCTTCTCCTGCCCATTCTGCAAGCGACGCCAACTGGGAGCTGCCTCCCGTCCAGAAGCCACGTAGCTGCTGTTAACATGGCCCCGGGAGTGAGCGATGACCCTTCCTCCCCCCGCCCCCCTCCCAGGTCCCCCCGGTTGGATCCACGCTAAAGCAGGGTTTGTTGGTCTCCATGTGATGCCTCGCTAATCGCCGTCGCGTTTGGCCGGGAGGTGCCCGCGGACGTGGCAGAGCCGGCGCGGTCCACGTGCCGGCTGCCTGCTGGGGACCGATGCTCTCCAGGCAGCTCCGGCTGCCCGTTAACGGGCGCTTCGTCAGCCTGGGCACCAGCAACCCCTTCCGATTTACCTTCATCGCCCCCAGCCCGTGTCTCTTCGCTATTCTTACGCAGTAATTTTACTGGTTATTCTACTGCTTCTTGGATAGCTTTGTTTTTCTGTTTCTTGCACACATTCTCTTCTTGGTGGCAGTCCCTGGAATCTGCCTCAAAGGAAAAACAAGAAAGATTTTGTATGAAGGACCTAATGTAGCTTTGCAAGAACTGATTCCTGATCAGATATTCCAGAAGGACTGGGAAAGCAATTCCTATCTTCCTCCTTCCTTCCCGATTTCTTCCTCTTGTTGTCCTATTTATATTTTGGGGGGTTTTGTTTTCATAAATGAATATTGTGGAAATGATTTGGACTAAAGTTATTACATTAATTATCCAAACTGACATTTTTGCAGTGTGTGAAAGGACAGGGTGGTATGTAAAATAGATGCACTAAGAACACCTACAGTATGACAACAAGTAGCAGGGTAATTGCTGAAAATGAAGTCTTTTCTGCTGTCCCTTCCCTTCAACATCTGTTGTTCCATATGGAGTCATAAATATTTGCAATAAAATAGTTGAAGAAATAATCTCAACATTAATAGGGAAAAGCTGAATCCGCCAAGAAAATTGAAGAATCTTTTTTTTTTTTCTTGGCAAGTTCCTCCTACCCATCCTCATCTGACAGTTTAAAATCTCAGTAGAAGAACAGTCAGACTACAGCAATGCTTAAAAATCAAAAAAAAAACCCCACCTTTGTGAATGTTAATAGGAGAGTTAGCTGAGAAAAAATTTATAACCTCTCGATAACGGCCGTGAGGAGGATTTTGTTGATTTTGTTTCATTTGCCTCCTTTCTTCCATGCCACGGTAATTTTATTGCTATTGAATAGTTCCCATCTTCACTTGTCTGTATCGTCAGTAGAAATAATGCTGCTCGTCGGTGTGTGGAATGCCCAGGTACTGTTAGTACTGGCTGAAAGTAATTGGTTACTTTAAATTGCCATATGGAAAATGCAGAGCATGCTTCTACATAGATTAAGAAGCAACTTAAAGCACAGAACAACCTCAAATGTTTTGGAATCCAGATTACCCAAACCTGCCTGAGGAGCAGCTCATGGGAGAAAGCAGGTATAATACTAACAGAGACAAACCATAAATTGTAAATAATTGTCGTGAGCATAAATATGGCCATTTTGAAGGCTTTTTAGCTATTTATTAGTAGCCTTAATTGTACTTGTGGTTCTCCTTAATGAATACAATTTAATGAGGTGCCATCAATTGTATTTGTTTTTCTTAATCTGTATGTATTGAACTTTAGACTGAAGTTACTTGCAATGAAACACAGTTCTGATGTCTGGGTAGTGATTTACTGCACTTCCCAATTTCATTTTTTATCATTGCAAACCGAGCATCTCATCTAACTCAGGTCCTTTTTTTTTTTAAAGGTTTGAATTAATAAAATATTTTCAGGTGGTTTTACTGTCGGTGCCGTTTGAACATCGGAGTATGTTGTAAATATGTTGAAGTTATAAATAGGTATAATTTTCTGTGTTATTAATGAGAGTGCATTGATGAAAATGTCAGAGCTGTATAATTGCGCACCTCTCGCTAAGGAGCGCACAGATAAAGGCAATTTGCAAGCTGGAATTTCAGCCTTTTCTGTGGCGATTTTCATTTCTCTGCTTCTGGCCTCCTTCTCCTGCTCAAACACCAGGTCCCTGCTTGTGACGTCCGCCGGGAAAGCCCACCCTCGGCGTTCCCGGGAACAGCCCTACAGAAAGGTGCCGAATGCATTGCTTGCACCCCCCCCCCCAAATCCTCCGTTTTTCCGAAGCCAGTGCATCGCTCCAAATATAACAGACATGGTCTACATTCCCCCTGCCCCCCGTTGGAAACAAAGTTTTTATTAAAGCCTTCTTCAGGACAAAATCAATTGATTTCAGAGCGCAGAGGTGAGAACCAGCTTGGACGCGGATGCCGTGAAGCGGGGCGTAGTTGATGTCAGTGGTTTGTGATCGCTCCCAAAAGCTTTTGAGGCAGCCTGGAGATGTATATATAATGCTTAGGTACTATTCTTAAAGTGACGGTTTTTTCATGGCAAAGCTCAGTGGTGAAAAATGCTTGTGCGCTATCAAGTGGTATCTATCATTTGAAAATGAAATAAAGTCTGATTTAAAGCTAGTGCACCAGATTAATCAGCTACTCCCCAATTGCATTCATTGACCCTGTTCATTCAGGGACTGTAATTAAGAAAAACAGCAGTGACTTTAAATTTGGCACCCGAATCACAAGGTTAAAGCAGTAAATTTCTAAGTCTGATTGGCGCCAGGTTAGGAGGAGGTATTCTCGTTTCTCGCTCATGAACAGAGAAGTGATGAGCGAGGGAGAAAAAGGGAGGCAGAGGTTTATGGAGGATTTTCAGAGTTATTAAGACACTGAAGACAGATAACGCCGTCCTTGCAGGCTTACAGATACAAAATATTTGAAATAATACTTCGAATTACAGGTTTTTCATACTTACTGTACTGTAAAAGAAAACAATCCTACTAGTTTCTAGTTAAGCAGCACAGAAGTTGCCAAGGTTTAAAATTAAAATAAGAAGTCTCAATTTTTTCTTTGGAAAACTGCTTTTTGCAGTCAAAACATAGAATTTGAGCCCTAATTCTGTCAAAACACCCCTGTTCGGACACCACCGCCTGTCACTGTTGTGAAGCAGATGCACAACTGGAAGTCAAGGGACCTCTTCCCACTACGAAGATGTATTGGTTTGGATGATTCTGGGAGATCTTGGGGCAACTCGTGCTATTTCAAATTTTAAAAGTAGCCTCTCATTTCCAGAGATGAGCAGCGTGTCCAACTCAGCTGGTGTTGCAGATCCGCTGTTTTGTTTTATTAAGGGTCAGAAAGGTCCATTAGAGTGTCTAGGCTGATCTTTTGTAACTGTGGACCGTTAAATGCAATCCCCATCACTCAGATATGAAGCTGAAAGAACTGTAATTGCAATAAACCCTTTTAGTCCATAGGTTGCTGAATTGTATGGCACAGGCAGGGAGAAGGAGTGACCCAGCTGCCACCTATGTTCAACGCCATCCTGTTAATGCTGGCTGAATTCTGCCTGAAATCAAATGTCTTGGTTAGTAACTAACAGATTAATAACTATAAATTTCATATAAATTCTCTTCTCCGTATGCCATTATTTATTTTATGCATGAGTTATATTCTATAAGGTGAGGTTTGCATATATTAGATAAAGTTTTGAAGTGCGTGTGAAGGAATGACGCGGTGGTCCAACTGGTGTTAGGTGAGACGTAAACTGTAGCTTTCATATTTCTGCTGTGTTTTGAGAGGGATGTGATGTGTCAAGTGTATCAGGTACCTGACTGATGGATTTAAAAACAAGCCTTCTGAAAGAATACAGACCAGCTGGCGAATAAAAATTGCCTGTTGGTGCGGGCTATGCGCTGCCATGCAGGGAGCGATGCGCGTTCCTCGTGTTCCCCGGGCTGCGTTTAGTCCGCAGGTTGATGCTTCATTTTCCAAGCTCTATTTCTGCAACTTGGGCAGAAGATGAAGTACTTTGGTGTACTGAATTAAGAATTAAGAATAAGAAACTTCCTAGCAGATTTCCATGTGCTTTCCTAGGATAATATTCCATCCACTGTTAGTGTTTACCGTGTATTTCTTTTCTCTGCAGTATAATTCTTGCTTTTGTCTATTCATCTGGGTGCCAGCTAGAAATTAAAATAAAAAGACTGCACTCTGAATGGATTCCTGAATGCTATTATAAAGCATGGCAGGTTTAACAAACAAGCTCGATAAAAGTAGTTCCCACTTCGCTTCAATAAATAGAAAGGTGGTTTGTGTCCTTGGTTAGATGGTAGTTGTCCTAGCTTTATTTCTTGCTTATCCTGTTGTACTATATGTGAGTACAGCTTTCAGCATTTATATTTTTAGTGTTCTTTAAAATCAAAATGCTTAAATCAACATCTTTTTTTTTTTCTGTTGAAGAGATGCATTTGATACAATCCACAGAAAATGCTTCCAACACGTGCCATTTTTAATTGCTTTACCAATTATGATTTCTCCAGTCTAGCTAATAAATTTCTGCCTAACTGTGCACTTATTCAGAATATGGGCGAGATGTAGACGCCATTCAGATGTGAAGACCTATTACCAGATTGAAATAGATTTCTAATGCATTTATCATTCATCTTTGCAGAGTGTGATTTCAATCAGAAAAAAAAAAAAATGATGAATGGTTTGACAGTTTCCACCCATATACGCTAAAACATAATATGCTGCTTCTAGTTTTCAGCTATTACAGACTTTAACATGCAATGTGACCTTGGTCTGCAAAGCATGTTTGGTTAGCACAAAAACTTAATCATAAGAAGTCATAAGTAGAATCCTTCTTCTTTACTGCCCTTTTTCTGGGACTTGGAAATTTATTGCTTCTGGGACAGGTAGGATATGAACAATGGGCCAAATAGAGTCCAGGGTTATCTCATCTGTGTGAAAACTGCTGCTGAAAATCGATGTGACCTCTGCTACACTGTCATCCCAATTCCCACCCTCTGTGTCCTATTTGTCTTTTGGTGGAAGCTTAGATCTGTGTGCTGTCTCTATGTGTCTCTCTTGGGCCAGATTATCAAAATGAATCATTGCCTGCATACCTCTTATATTTCTATTTATTTTCCCGGTGCTGACTAGGTCTGATGAAATATGATTCTTTTTGCATTTGATCCTCACTGCAGCCAGCAGCACCTAATTTAGCTGTGTCTATCTCTTTAAAGAAGAGTAATACTATTTTGAAACTTCAATCTGCTGTACAGTAACATTACAAACCATAGACCATGCAACCTGTCTTCACAGTCAATAGTAATTTTCCTTTCGGCCAATTTAATGTTATTACTTTCATCTCCAAATAGTAGAGATTTCTGGAGATTTTAGAGCAGCCGTGGTTTTGTTATGCATACCTCACGTATTGCTTGCTTTTTTCAAATGCCACTTCTGCTCAGACTTTTGTGGCTTGGATGGCATTTCTGCGTGGCATCACGCGCAACGACTAATCGCTTCATTTTAAAAACTGCCACTGATAAAAGATATTTCAGCCTGAGAAGTGCTGTATCGGAATCAGCACGGACTCCGTGGTCTGAGTATGTGAACCGGAGTTGGGTTTTTTGTTTGTTTTTTTTTTTTTAAATGGCTCATTTAAATTACATGAACGCAGCTCTAAAGTGATAGCTGTGAAGGTGGGTAGAGGTTACCGGCTTTTGTTGTTGTTAGTCCTGAAGAATCATTATGAAGATGTTCCGTTTAATGAACTCATGCGGTGCAAACAAAATACTCCCTAACCAGAGATTTCAAAGAATCCTTGAAAACTGCTAAATGCTCCTGCTCCGTGGTCAGGAGGTGGTTTTTAGAAACACAGCAAAAAAATAAGCTCGCTGCTCAAGAGGTGCTCCTGGAGCTCGGAGCATCCAGGCGATAGCGCTGCTGTAGAAACGCCGCCGTTTAAGTCGTCGTCAGGTTCTTCATGAGCTTTTTGGGTTGGCTTGGGGTTTTTTTTTTTTAATCGGAGAGGTGGGAGAAGGAGGCTTTTTGAATACGGTATGGTCCAATTGTAAATTGTGGCTTTAATATGGCCAAGACACTTGACAGGCGAAACTATCAGGACAGGCTGGGCAGTTGCCCTTAGAAAACAGATGCATCAGGAACTGATGGTCAATACATTTGTTGCGAGCTTTACTAAAAAGCGATTGCTGAGAAGATATTCTTCATGATTTCTGCAGAGAGAGAGAGTGGTTTTCCCTGGAATGTTACACAGAAATATTTTTTTTAAGTAAAAGAGTAAACGGAATGTACAGAGCTTGGCCTTTAAGACTGAGAAAACTTTAGCAGAGTTTCATTTGGGGGGTTTTAGCAGTTAACTTGATGTTTATAATGAATACGTGGGGAAGAAGTACTCAGGGATCTGAGAGAAGGAGATCCACTTACTATCCTAAAATACACTTAAATTACCCTATGCAAAAATGTGAGTTAATGCTCGGACTGATTCATCGCAGAATTTAAAGGATTTTTGATAAACGGTTGCTAACGTTCTTGTTTCTTTCCGGATGCACGTTTCTGCTGTCTGTGCGCAGCCTGATCTGTAAGAACGGGATCTGTTGGAAAGCAGGAGTGAAGGGGAAGCTGCCAGGTCCCGATCCTACAACCCATAGGTGATGCCTCAGTCGGGTTCTCCGCAGCAGATGGCAGGAGCGGGGCGCTGTGCCGGAGCCCCCTCTCCATCCCGGCCGCCCCCCGTGGCCCTCCACCACCCCGCTCCCTTCCTACCTCCCATAGAGATCACTCAGCAAAGCATTTTTGGCTGCTGCCCGTGGCTGGAAAGGCTGACAGTAGCAAGGTACTTGTTAAGAAAACCTGTGCTGACCCTTTGCTGTCGACGTGGCGCTGAGCAGGAGGGGATGACTCGGTGGAGGTTATTTACTGCTGAGCAGGGGAAGGATAACGTTAAAGGAGTAAAGGGATGTGATACGTTTCTTGATGAGAATTTTCTCAAGGTTACGGCAACAAAAACCGCACTTCACAGAATGGCTAGCGTGGTAGAATGAAGAAAGGTCATTCGGGTTTAATGAACTGCGTAATACTGTTATAATTCTGCAGAATCGGAGATATAATAGTCTATACTCTATTACAGCTATGTTACAGTCTTCAGTATATTTGGTATTGCTCTGTACTATTACGCAAACTCACCTTAGCAAGCTGCCCAAAGACCGAAACGACGTCAGCTTTACTAACCCGCTTGTGTTTTGGCTTCCAGGTAAACAGAATGCTAGTCTCGAGAAATTCCATCTACCTATGTTTCCAATGCTTTCTGATGTTGCTTTTTAAACCTGTCTTTACAGAAGAGGTCCAAATTGCCATTCCAATAATGAAACCAACCTTAGATAAAGTCCAACTGGCTGGACAGGCCTTGCCTCCTGGATTTCCGGCGCCATTTCTTTTCGCTGATGGTCTTTCATCAGTAGAAACACTATTAACCAACATTCAGGTAAATTATTCTCTATAGGGCCAGGCTATGTCGTGATAGATAAAATGTGTTTCTTTTTCAATCTCTTTGAAAAGTTTCAGAAACTATTTAGTATCTGCAGTTCTGATTTCTTTTATTTAACGTAATGCTAAGGTTTCCACTATCTGGCATTATCGATCATGAAATGTATATTGTCTGTTTGCCTTAATAGTTGGCAATAATGGTCATACTAAAATCCACCAGTCTCATTATTCCTCCTCCGCTTCTCCCTGCCGTTGACCGAGGGCAGCAATGATGCGGCTTTCCAGTTGTAATAAACCGCATGAATTCGCAAAAGCTACATGGAATGATCCCATGCCCAGAATTGCTCATATATAACATTTAGCTACTTCAAACGCCCAGTTGCAATCCTGGTCTATAGGTTCCTACTTTTAATTTTTCTGGTTTTCCGAGGGGGTGTAAAAGAAACAGAGGGATGAATTTTGTCACTGCCAAAACGAACGGGCATTTTCAGATCTTACATTTGTGTGTGTTCTAGGGCCTACTGAAAGTGGCTGTGGACAACGCGAGAGTCCAGGAAAAGCAGATACAGCAGGAAAAGAAAGAGTTAAAGATGGAGCTTTGTAGAGAGAGAGAACTAAGAGAGAGCTTGGAAAGGCAACTCACAGCTGAGCTGCAAAGCAGAGGTGAGTGAATGAAAAATGGAGTTTAGATATCTATTAAATGTATAACCCTTTGGCATTTCCAGCTGGAGCTATCGAGGACTCGCAGTTAACTGACATTCATACTTCAGTGTAATGCAGCAGTGGACTAGCACTGGTAATGAAAGATTTAAATTTAATAAAACCCGAATGAAGCACACTTTTCCGTAAGCAGACAGAACGGTGACTGAAGGATTATTTCCTGGAGGGCAACTGGCCGCAGAGAGTTTTGGCTGCTTCTATGGAAGAAAGCTGATTCAGTTCCGTGGCTTTCACATGTGTTATTACCCCTCTGCCGGTGTATTCCCAGCCTGATTTCTTCATTTGACAGCTTTAATTTCTTTTGTTTCCTGCTATTATCCTCCAAGCATTGCGGATCAGTCTTACTGTGAGAAGGAGAATATGTCTGTAATTTGGGTATATCGTTGATTTTTTTCTTCGTTACCTTATTACTTCTCTAGCCCACATTTCTGTAGTTTAGGTGCTAGTTTGTCTTGTAGAGAACTTCAGAGCAACAAAATAGGCGGAACTATGAGAAGTTGTCTGAAGCAAATAACCCTAGATAATTATTATTTTTTTAACTATCAGGAGAGTGAGATACAATAGCACTCCCCATACGGGGCCTCCTAAGACAAAACCATGGCTGGGTAGAAGCTTTGATAATAATAGGCAATTAAATTGGTAAATCTGAATTTTTCGCTGTGGTATTATTGCAAAGAGGGCAGTATTCTTCTTAAAATTCAAATCTGCGTCTAAGGGAGGGGAATAGCACTTCACATGCCAAAAGCTACTCCTAGATTACACCCGTGAAATCAGAAAGATAAAACCAGACAAGACCAAAAATGGAGGTGCCGAGTACAATCTTCCCGTGCATTGTGAACCGCAGTTAGGTGTGGAGAACGGAGCCGTCTCCAGCGCCGCGTCTCGGTGGGCGGCAGCAGAGAAGGGCGCTCACGAGTGGAGCTGTGAAGGGTTGGTGAATGCTACTGAAGCTGTTAAATTGCAGTGGGTGCTCAGAAACATTGCCTCAGCCCAGCCCAAGTGTGGATCGAGACCGCGGTATTTCTACAGAACAAAACTTCTCTCCCTGCAGGCAGGCAGCACGCTCTGCTCCTCCCGAGTCACGTTGAAGTCAACAGAAACCTTAAGCCCTTCACAGACTTTGTTGGCTTCTGGCTCAAAAGAGAATTTCACCAATAATCGATATCCTCAGATTTGTTTGTCTTCCAGGTCATCGCCACGTGCACATCTTTATTATTATAGAAAATCAGGGATAGGCTTTTTCACACGGGCTGCTCAATTTTGCAAAGTTACGTTCTACAGATCACATTCTGACATTCGTAATTTATTAAGTGTCCCAGAGATTTCCCATATAAAGGTATCCCTTTTTTTTTCCCCCCCTGACTGGAGCATTCACAAATCCAGAAAGATCTGTAAAAGTCAATAAGAATTCAGGTAAACAAGAGGTCACAAAAAGTTATGCAAATACTGTGGATTTTCCTAGAAATGCTCCAAATTTTTCGTAAATTTTCTAAGAATATTTTGTGATTTGAAATGCACAGGTATCTAATGTACAGGAGAAGCAAATAAATGATAGGGACTGCAAAATACTTCTTGTATAAATTCAGCTTTCGTTTTAACAGTGCATGTGGCCAATATTTGCCAGAGCATACGCACTAGCAAAGCTGACTCTAAATTAGATGGTAATTTTAAAAGGGCATTTATGTTTAAGCTCAAATTCTTTTTAGTCTCTTAGTTTTAGCTGCCTTTTCTAGTGCCACCACTTCTCCATTTGTTTGATTCAGTAATGGATCCATGGGATTAAGTACGGTCCTGCGGAATTCGACTGCATGCGTGAACGGGAGCAGCCAATGCCAAAGGATTCTTCCATCCTCTGGCCAAGCTGCGATGGGCTGTGGAAATGTTGCGCTTCCATAGGAGTGGGGTCCTTAACCCCTTCCAGATCTTGCTAAAAACGTTCTCCTGATGGTTCTGAGAAAGTACCTGAGCACCAGCCCCCGACAGAACCGACCTTCCTCGCGCCAGTCAGCCGGGCCAGCTGATGGAAGATTTCCTGGAGCAAAAGCTCCAGGAAAAAAGCAGAAGAGGAGAGTTAGGTTCTGGCTGCAGGGTGCGCTCGGCAGGAGTGTGGCGATGGGACCCTACCAAGCGGTTTAAACCAGGGAAGGGAGGTGCAGGTCGTGCAGAGGAGAGACGCGAGAGAGTGATCTTGCAGCACTGGTGAAAAACCAAGCGTAAGAGCCCATTAAAGACGGCTTAATAAGGATAATAAGGGCAGTCCCTCAGCCAGCAGGAAGGGGTGTTGGTGGCAGAGGCAGGTATTTTAGATGTAGTTCTGGCCCAAGTAACGGTAACCTGGTGCTGGTGAAAAATAAGGTTAAATATGGGATTAGGATTCAGGGTTTGAAAAGGAAAAGGCTTAAAAGGTGCATTTTATTGCTTGAATTTATATAGGTGAGGGAGGGCAATCATAGCCGACGTCAGCAGTTTCCAATGCTGATATTGATCATCTGGCTACAATTAATACTATACAATTACTCTAGTTACAGTTTTAACTTTATTTATGGTTGGGTTTAAGACTGAGATTAGTCAGGAATACTTCTGGTTTCTGCCAAATCTTGCACGGCTGGACCAACGGCCTGTGGATCATCTTTGTCGAGGCACAGTTTCTGCGTCCCGTCTGTCAAAGAGAGAGGCTGAGGGCTCTGTAAAGTGCACCGAGATCTAACGCAAGGCTCGGCGGGAGCACTGGATTGCTGCATTCTCGCCTGCTTTAAGTGCGAGATTTAATGTGCCCTTGTTGCCAAGAAGGCCAAGGGTATCCTGGGGTGTATTAAGAGGAGTGTGGCCAGCAGGGCGAGGGAGGTTCTCCTCCCCCTCTACTCTGCCCTGGTGAGACCCCACCTGGAGTACTGTGTCCAGTTCTGGGCTCCCCAGTTCAAGAAAGATGAGGAACTCCTAGAAAGAGTCCAGAGGAGGGCAACTAGGATGATAAAGGGACTGGAGCACCTCCCCTATGAGGAAAGGCTGAGAGAGTTGGGCTTGTTCAGCCTGAGGAAGAGAAGACTGAGAGGGGACCTTATCAACACGTACAAATATCTTAAGGGCGGAAGTCACGAGGATGGAAGCAGTCTGTTTGCAGTGGTGTCCAGCGACAGGACTAGGGGCAATGGGTGCAAACTGAAACATAAGAGGTTTCAGTTGAATATGAGGAAAAACTTCTTTACTCTAAGGGTGACAGAGCACTGGCACAGGCTGCCCAGGGAGGTTGTGGAGTCTCCTTCTCTGGAGATATTCAAAGCCCGCCTGGATGAAGTCCTGTGTAGAATGCTCTAGGAGAGCCTGCTTTAGCAGGGGGGTTGGACTAGATGATCTCCCGAGGTCCCTTCCAACCCTTGCGATTCTGTGATTCTGTGAAGTCCCACACAGCCAGCTACTATGCAGTGTTTTGCAGAGTGCTTCAGTTAGGACGAGAGATTGCTAATGAAGAGAATATTCTTGATTTACATACCAGTGTTACAACCTTGTTTTCAAACTGCTTTCTGCCTGGGAAGTTCCCTTTTAATCTCTCTCTGGTTCTCAAGATACACACAGTGCTTTTTTGTTTCTCTCCTTTCTTGGGCTTTCCCTCTTTTCTCCCACGAGTGTTGCGGTGCAAAAGTACTCCCGTTACTCAGGACGTGCCCCCGCTCTCCGCCTTTGACCTTTTGTTTGAGTAGGTATCCGCTTCACCCAGCTCCTCGATGGCCTTACACCTGGCTTGGGCAGTGGGCCTTCTTATTCCAGTTATTCTGCTTCAAAATTCACCCAACTGCTGCTCCGTTTTTCCAAAAAAAAAAAAAAAATTGCCACCTAATTCCGCGGGGTTTCACTCTGTGCAGTGCTGACATTTGGGATGCTCCAACACTGCGCACAGACGGTTCGCCTGCAGAAATAAATTCCATTTCCTTTTAGTGTTAGAAAACATAACTAAAACCGAATCTCTGACACATTCAGAATTCCTCCATCCACGAGGAGCAGCCAGAGGAGACATAACCAGTGTGTTTGCATTATATTTCTAGATAAAACTACGGGAGGAGGAAGGTGCAATGTAAGTCTCAGCATTAAGGGAAAGGGTTAGAATGAAGGGTGAGAGATTTATTTAATTCTGAGGATGTACTTTGCTGCTGTTGCTAGAAATAAGTTTAAGCCCATGATCTGCTCAGCCAAATTCTGCAGAACTGTAACTGGGATTTAGTCCAAACTGGTGAATTCTGTGTGATGTGAACCACCGGGCTGGCTCCGAGACTCTTAGGTTCTGGTCAGGAGACTTAAATCCATGGGGCTGTTCCAGAGCGAGAATAAGATTTAAGATCTCTAGCAAGATCTAAAGCCCTTTCAGATTGTTCATTGTTTCACTGCAGGATATGGCTTGGGGGTTTGGGTTTGGGGTTTTTTTGTTCTATATCAAATTCATGCCAGATTTATTTTTTTATTGAGCTAGAACCGAACTTCTGAATGTTGAACACACACTCATCCACTGTCTCCGTTGTTATATATTAATTGTGCTTTAACAGCCATCCTTACAATATATTTACATTTCAGCAACAATTCAGAAACGCTTGAAGAAAGAAAAAAAGGCAAAAAGAAAATTGCAGGAAGCTTTGGAATTTGAATCAAAGAGAAGAGAACAAGTGGAACAGGCGCTTAAGCAGGCGACATCAGGTGACGGTCTCAGGATGTTAAATGGTAATGTCTTAGTTGGCCTTTCACAGTTAGCTTAAAATGATGTTTAATTGAGTGAAGAAAAAAAAATAAAATAAGATGAGGCACAAAGCAAATTCCAGAATAAAAAACCCACAATCTTTTCCTGAAATAATTAAAAATCTATTTCAGGCCATGTGCTCTGGGTCATGAATTAAAAAAAAATAAGTAAGTCGGCAACTAGAGAAACAGACAGAGCAGTTTACACAGAGATGACAAGAACTGCTGAATATATTACCAGAGAAATCTGTTGCAGTGCCAGCTAAGACAATGTGAAATTTGGTTCCTATAAGGTTCTCTGAACTCTTCTCTCCCAGCAGATTCATTTTTAGAACTGCTGAGCTTCATTTTAAAAGCCGTTTGGCTGAAGTTTGCTCAGCCTCAGGACCTATTAAGTTTATTAAATATGTATCAGCTTTCAGAGCTGACTAGGTTTTGAATGCTTCCCAAATATTCTTGCAGAACAAAAGCAAATCGGTTAATCTCCTAAACAGGGCAGTTGTGTTTTGGGTAGCAGGAGGATTTGCCTCTCCTGTTTAATGGGTTCTGACCCAAGTTTAGAGCTTGAATCCTTAAGACTGAACCTGGTTGAGTTTTAGTTAATGTCAGGTCTGGAGCTGAGGTTTAGTCTGTGCGTCCCTAGCCTGAGGTCTCTGCAGAGGCTGGGGGGTCAGGGTGATGCTCAGGCTCTGCTGCCTTGGTGTCTCCTGTAGCCTTTACGTTAACTTCGTGCTGCCTGCTTTGGGCACTGCTAGCAAGCGAGCCATGATAACATCAGCAGACTGCAAAAATTGCCTGAACTGCTGGGTAAAAATAATGAGTGGAGCTTGTCTTGCGTTCTCAGGTGCAAGGGCTGCGCAAACTGTTTTTTTAAAGTTAGGGCAAGGCTGTCTACGTGAACGGCCGTCGCCACGCTCTGCAGCGGCCTGCGAGTTGTGATTTATCTCCAGCACCTAAGCGATACAAACTCCTTAAGTACGAGAGCAACATCTTTCAGAGGCATTCTCATCTGCTGGGTTTTATAGTCCAGCATATCACTGTAGCCAGGAGCTGGCTGGCTTTTCTGACGTGCTGGCAGTGAATGGTGGAGACTCAGGCCTGGATATACAGCTTGTGGCTGCACCGTGACAGGGGACAGTGACCCGAGGGAGAGCGGGGGGACAAAGCCGGCAGAAACCTTTTCCACCGCCTCCACTGGATCAGAAAAATGCCCGGATCAGATCCCACCTTGAGATGAATGTCAGGAAAACCCCTCCCGTGTTCTGTAAGGCCATTCATTCACCCAGACTCTGCCGTCGCTGGTAAGCAGCGGCCGCTCGCACCACAGTTGGGAGTACTCGGCGGTTCTGGAAGCCACAAATTAAAGAGTACCAACAGGCCAGCAATGTGATTAACAGATCTTTACATCTGCTATTGCGGGCCTGGCTGCTAACGTTTTGATTTGCAGGCCCGCTCAGGTAGTCATCTATATGTTAGTGCCTGCAAGAAGCTGATATTTACATGCTAATCTGATTGCACATGCAAATCAGGTAGCTCATTAGCATCTTAATCCACAATTTAATTGCAGGTACAATTTTATGACAACAAAATGTGAAGGGCTATTCTGAATATTTTTAATTTAACTCTGACGGTCTGTCTCATTTAACAGATGCCGTTATTAGTTACAGATGACTTTGTCATTTTACGTCTGTACGGCATGTACCCAAAAGCCTTGAAAAGAAAGAACCTTTTTAGATGAATAGATCAGTGCCCTGAACTTGCCTTCAAAACAGGGATCTGAATAAGGGAAAACCCTATGTAATAGCAGTCACTCGTAATTTTATAAGAAAAAATTGTATGCGTGAAAATATTATTTATTTGCTCTATGTGTTCATAGGGCTATATATGCATACATCACATGTATTACTAAGACATGACTCATGTTACTCTGCTATACGTCAATGGGTTTCCCTGCTTTGACATAGAGTCTGGTCAGGCTGTGGGGCAACCAGCAAAATGTCATCTTTGCGCTAGATCCCGACAGTCCAGTAAAGCGATCTGAGAAAGCCACAGTGCGGTTATTCTCTATTTGAGAAGGTCCAGAACAGCCTTCTACGCAGAAAAACTTCAAAACTGTATACGCAGCTCCCTTTCAGGTGTGGGGGTTTTTTTTCTTGCTGTAATTTCTAAGTGCTGTACTATAAGGGAAGCAGATGTTTCTCCAGGATTCGAGGTGCCATGGATTCAAATCACATACCCTTCATGCTAATCCTTGTTGGCACAAGGTGGATAATGGCATCTGTTATCATAACACCCTGGGGTGTTTGAGCCCCCGCCCCCACCCCGAAGGACTGTGCATACAGGGGTATTATCAATATGAAATTAAATAGTTCAAAAGTGCGTTCTCTCATGACGAGACTCTTTCTCAACTTGGAAAAAAAGAGCACGGCCCGTTTTGGAAAGCTCTTCTCAGAAATCTGGAAATGTTTCACATGATGTCAGGGATGTAATTTTGGTTTGGGCGATAACGCATGCTTGCAGCATCCTGAGCTGAGCCCTTTAAGCGCAGTTTGCACAGTCCTCATCTTTCCCATGCACTTCCACAAACGGATACGTGCACGCACACAGACGTGTGGACTGGCATGGGCTATGCTCTTCACTTCTGTACTTCGCAGGTACGTGGCTGGGAGAGTCAATGTAGTTTAATGTTATCCCAGTTTGATTTCGACTTTTATTTTTCATATGTCAGATGCCCTCAGTCTCCAAGAGAATTTCACAGTCGTATTAATATCATGTGTTGGTTATTATCTGATCGTCAGGCAAATGTGAAGCACGTTAAAAATAATTCACTGTGAGACCAGTAATGTTTGCACATTTTGGAAACAATTTACTGCTGAAAACTCTATGAAGACCAAATGTTTTACGCAAGACCATGTGACTTGGAGATCACCCTAGTTTGCTATAAATATTTTTCTAAAGATGCATGAGAGGAGGACAAAGGGGAGTGCATTAATCTTCGGTGTCACGTCTTTCAGATGCTGGAATCCCAGATATGGAAATAGAACACAACGGAACCCAACACGACAGTGCAGCAATGCAAGGTGCAGTATGTACCGCATCCCATCACGTACATGTTTTTCGTGAGCCGTATTAAATTAAATGCAGAAGGGGTTTTGTATCCATTTTCCTCCTTTAAGATAAACTTAATTTTGGTTTCCTGTTCAATATAGAAAACCTCTGAAAGATCAGTACTTCACAAGACCAGAAATTAAATTTGTTTAAATAGAGGGGTGGGAAACTCGTATTTAGCTATCACATACATGTGCTTAGTTCAAAAGTGATTTTACATATGATTTATCTGTTTAAAATATTTTACCCCTGATCCTTACCTTCCTATCAAGGTGATAGGTGTTTTCAAAAAATACATAAACTGTCGGTGGGAAAGGAGAGTTACGTTCCTGTTGTGAGCAGTTACGTACTCCTCCATTTTCCTCACCGTTCAGGGACGCTGTGTAAACGCAGACCATTCCTGTATTGCCTGAGTGCTTCCCAAAGAATAATAAACGCGTCCTGGCTATAGGCCTGTGAGGTAAGGGAGCTGTGTAACCATCATTTAGGGGAGCTGAGATCCAGAGATCTTGAGGGTTGCTTCCATTACCGTTGGAAGCCTATTTGAGACACGCAGAAAATCCATAGTCACCTGTGGTAAAATTCAGTCTGAGCAATTTGAACACAGAAATTCTCTGACTTGGGAGAAAGGCCGGTTTTGTAGTGTTGATTTTCTAGAAAATCAACCTTTTCCTCCCTTCGATCCCGTGTCCCATTTGCTACAGACCGCTCGGTTCCCATAGCAGCCTGGAGAGAGCCGCCTGTTCCAGTACCACCGCTGCTCCTTAGAGCACTGCCACCCGTTCTGCTGAATCATGTCATGGTTATGTGCAAAAAGCCACGTGTGTGGAAGGAACTCCAGTCCCCTCCTGCATAGACCGGAGGAGGACTGCAGTACGCTTCCAGATACAAACACAACTCCTAGCATCTCTGAACTGTTCAAGGCTCGACTTTGCATACCTCTGGTGTGCATCTGTCGTCCATCTGTCATCTATACAGGAAAGCTTTCATATATTTTTACTGCTGTCTCTTTTTGTGATTTTAGGTTCATATGCTACGTATTAGAAAGAAGGAGAATCACAGCTTTATTGTAATGCACATATATATACAACATATGTCTGTATATATGTGTTCACATATGATTAGAGTTGTGCTCCAAGTATTACAATTTGAAAACCATTACTGCCAGCAATAGCCAAAATATTGGATAAGCACTGGGGATGTATGTATTTAAATTTGACATGCAAAATAATCCAAACATTTACGATATACTTATGATACCTGCTGAGCTGAGTGCTCAGTGCTCTTCCAAGAAGGTTCTGAGGGTCAGAGGTGCATCTGGACAGAATCTAGTATAAAAAGGAAAAATAAGTTCAATTTTCAATTATAAAAAAAAAAAAAAAACAACCTTACAGTTGGCTCAAATGTGTCTTCCATCAAAAATTATTATAAATAACTCAGTGTGGGGAAAGTGATGCATAGCCACTTCCAACAACCATTTCCTTCCTAGAAGGAATTAAGAGAACTTTCCTACATTTCCTGTAGTCTACTGATAGACAGGAAAAACCTTGTGAATATATGATTTTTAGTTCAGGTTGGTTTTTTGATTTGAGTGCGCGCTTATTTTTTTTTTTTAAAATCAGACTCCAACTACCTCATTCTTTAGTTTTAAGAGGCTTTGGATCATAAAGTTTTTGTTCAGGATAATTCAGAAGAGAGGGCAAACTGGATATCCACTATGTTGGGTATCTCTGAGCTTGGAGCCCCTCTGTGAGAGCAGGACTTGACTCGTGCAGGAGGAGCTGCAAACCTGCCGTGTGCTCCTCAATGGCAAAGCCTCTCCTCCCCGCCGCGGTAGCGAGCGACGGCCTACGCTGACTTCTCCGGCAGTTCTAGCGTGGGAATCCCGTTCACACGTAAACGTGTGGTGAGTTTAGCCAGTCCTTTCACTAAGCACTCTCAGCAGATAACGAGGTTTCTCTCCATAGAGCTTGTTCAGATTTCAAAGTGTTTCTGTCGTGTAGCACCGTCTCTTTCATTTTTATTTATGCTGATACTGGAATATCTTTTCAATCTCTTTTCCTTTGATGACAATTTTTGCACTTGACAGCTACTATCGCACTGCTGTCTTTAACAATTTGAGCACATCCCTCATTGCCCCCTTCATTTGCTGCCTTTGTTTTTTGGGCCCTGGGAGGAGGAAGGGTCAAAACGCATGTCCCTAATACAAAGCTGTCTCCAGGCTTCCAAAACCTCTCTCTGTTGCACAGAAGAAAGCGTTAGCATCAATGCAGACCTTTCTTTTGCTGTTGTCAATAGCTCTGCTGGACAGAAATCTATCATTCACACAGTGCCTTTCCTTTGAAATTCAATTAGTTTCGCTGCCAGTATCTCCTTAAGACGGTTTAAAGGAAAATTTCAAAAATACCGCACAGCCACCTTTCGCAGTGATTAAGTCATATCATATTTTATGCTCATTCCTTAAAATGATTTTATTAACACAAGCTGTTCATATACTGGGATTCTGATGCGCGTTATAAATCTCTTCCACTTAGTTGACTCGTTTCCTCTATGCTTTGTATCTTAATTGCACGGGAATTTTGTGCGGAGGAAACTTAAACTTTTTTGAACTTTACAGCCTAATAGAATAATAGAATCATAGAATGTTTTGGGTTGGAAGGGACCCCTAGAGGTCATCTAGTCCAACCCCCCCGCAGGAGCAGGGATACCTCCGTCCTCCGTACACCTGCTCTTCTAGCCCAGTGTAGCTGGATCCGAGAGAAGCTTTTTAGCTGACAAAATAGAAAAGTAGCGGTCGCTGTCGTCATGAAGCCCCCCGCGTGCTTGAGTGGTGCAGGAGAGGGTGAGGCGTGCGCACGGGTCCCTCTGGTCGTGCTTCCATAACTCACTTGTAGGCCAGCAAGGCAGTGCATCAACCATTTTATCAGCCAATCTCCGTTTCACATAAAATAAACATACTGGGTGTCATTAAGTGCACCTTCAGATCAATGATTTTTGCAAATGACATTCAAGTACCATTCGGGTAGTGCATTTTTGCTGATAAAAGCAAATTAAATTAGCACAACTACAAGTGTGCTGATAAAAACTAAAACCGAACAGCAGCACCATTAGCTAACAAAGTAATATTTTCTCTTTACTGCTTTCTGCCATTTAGTTATTATCCTATTGGAAATCTAATTATAATCCTTTTACTCCCTAGTCAAACTTCACAGTTTTTGCAAGCTTAGCACTGACAAGTGATTTCATTACATTTGATTGCCCGCGCCCAGATTGACTTAACTTCACTCCGAGACCTAAAAGCCCTCTCAGTTTCTCAGATTCCCTGTTTGCACATTACAGCAACAGCTCCTTTAATTAATTAGCATGAACAGCAGTAACATGAACTGCTGAACAGAAAATAACATCATTTTATGATCGCAGGGAGACTTCTCCTTTTGCATGTTTATACCTTAGTTAACTTTTGTATTACTATATTTCATTGTTAGGGGATATTGGAACAATCAGCAAAGCAATGTTATCTTAAAATTTTAAAAAATAGATCTTACCACAATACTTGATGATAACAATTTCCCAAATTCTAAATTCCAAGAAGGAGGCGGCAGCGTAGGCAGGCAGACTTTCCCGAGCTGAGAACGCGGTCCGAAGGAAACGGGGTTCGCTGAAGCTGCGGCAGGAGGGCAGCCCTGGGCTGCGGCTGCTCCTGGCTGCGAGCACAAAAACTCTGGGTAACCGTGAATAACTTTCTGCTGTTACCTGTCTGCCACAGAGGAAGCGCCGCTGAAGTTTGAACATATTTGGGGGGTTATTATTTAGAAAACTGGCCTATGTTTGTTCAGTATTCTGATATAACCAGGCAGTTTTTCAAAACCAGCCTGTGGTAAAAAGGACACAAGGGGGACAGGAAAGGGGGGGGGGTGGTTTTAAGAGGTTTAAGAAGTTTGTTACTGTGTCAAGTTAAACCTTCCGATGCTGCGATCCGCTGAAACCAACCACGCTGCGGAGCCTCGGAGTACTCTACAACTGTAAGAGACAAGTTCAACATCTTGGAAATGACGGTGCTGTTGTCTTGCCCTTGCTTTCACTGAAAAAAAAATGTTCAATTTTACGTAAGAACAGACCAGAACCCTGTGACTAGAAACTCGTGAGGTTAAACCAGAGGCCCGATACTTGCCTTGTGAGCGAGTTGTTTGCTGTCATCCTCGTTTGAGTCTTGGTCCTTTCCCCCTTCCTCTGTCCCTAGCGCGTGTCCGGCGCTGGATGCTCTGAATTATTAAACCTCTAGCAGTTACCTCGTGCTGTGTCGTACTGCCGCGTTTCTAGAAAAAACCCTTTCAAGTCAGATCCTTGTCCTTGGCTGTTGTTACTCGTTGGAATGTACGTTATTTTCTGTACAAGTTTTTAGGTCCGTTAACACAGGTCCCCAGGCAAACAGGGGTGTGGAAATACTTGCCCGAGTCCTAAGCACGCGAGACGTTGGGGAAGAAGCCCCCAAAGCAGCACCTCCCCGAGCGTGCTGCGCTGCGGGGTCCTGCCCGCTGCGGGGACGGGGCCCACGGGGACCGGAGCTCTGGTGCCGCAGCCCCGGCTCGCCAGCCCCGACAGCACCAGACAGCAGAGCCTGCAGCTCTGCCGGGGTGGAAAAGGGACGGTCTGAAAGCACGAGAGGTGAAAAGCAAGCAACCCGAACTTCATTAGTGCTGCTGCTCTGGGAAGCAGCCCTTATCGTCCGCATTCCTCCGTGAGTCTAGAGGAAACCCTGCCCTGCTCACGGTGTGCTGTTTTTCTCTCTTTCACTGCTCAGTTTGGAAAATATTTACAGATAAATGGAAAGGAAAAGTTTTGCTAGACAGCTAATGAACAGGCAAGGGAGTCAGTTCTACTCACTGTTGCCCGTTCGGCTGAATGACCAGCCCAAAAACGTGAGAACTGGCTGCAGGCCAGGCCTGTTGTTTTGGGGTTTTTCTTCCATGGCAGCAAAGGAAGGGATCTTTTTCTGTGTTTCTCCTAATTGCTGTGGTCCGTACCCCTCTAGCAGGGGCCTGGGTGCAGCCTCCTTTCAGGCCAGCCAGCACTCCAGTTTGCCAGGAGGCTTAGGGAAAGGGTTTGGGTTTTTTTTCAGGGATTTCATCCACAGTAGAAGCCAAACTGTTCTCTGATTTTCCTTTTTTCTTCTGCAAAAAAAGAGACTGATTCAAACTAATTAACCCCAGCTTTGTAAGTTAGATTTAGTGTTATGGCATTGTGTTTTCCATGTGTGGCTGCGTCCAAAGCTCGGCTTGGCTCTGATCTAACTGAAATGCTGACTCTGCCTAGGCAGCCTAGGGAGGGTGGAGGGATCAGCTCCCGTCCGGGATGCTTACGGTGTCGTGTAAGATCCCTTGGCTCAAGCCCTCGAGTTGTGCGAAGGCTCTGAGAGCGCACGGTCGGGCACGTGGCTGCCCTCGCCCTCCTGCCGCCCTTCCCTCCCCGGGAACGCAGCCACGGCTCGGCTCCGCCTAACCTTGATTTGAGCAGCTCTCCTGACTCCACCTAAATTGGCAACGTGGGATTTTCAGTTTCTTATTTCATCTCTGCCACCCGTACTCTCTGCACTACATAGCGCCAGGGTTTATTTTTTAACATGCATGAATAATTTACAGTTGCCAACACAACAAATTTATCCTGGTTTTCTCATCAGGTAGCAGATCCCAAATTTCCTTCCTCCAATGACTTTCTCCTCCAGTTCCCAGTGTGCTAAGGTCACCGGAACATTCCCACACCGGAGCTGTGTGGGTTAATCCCACGTCACCGCCGCCTCGCCTTGCTCCCCTCCCTGGCCTTGCACCCCAGCCTTACCGGGGCACATTTCTTTACGTGGGTTGCGAGGGTACATGTGGAAGTTTTGTTTTAGAGTACTTTTATGGATATACAGGTGAATTACCAACTGCAAAGAAAGGTATTGCAGACAAAGGCTCACATGGGATTCAGGAAAGTCAGCTGCTGAATAGGCTGAAAAAAGAAAAAAAAAAAAGAAAAATGTGAATAAATATGCAGATGATAATTATTGCTTTTGGATTTTTCCTTTACACACACATTAAAACCTTGAAAGAAAGAGACAAATGATGATTTTGTTGCTAAAAGAGCGTGCAAGAGATGAATGCATACCCTGGACTAACAACTCAGGGAAGACAGCACCATCCCGAGGGAAAATTACAATTATTAAGAGAGGCTCTGGCTCACTGAGAAATTGTGAGATCTTTACTTGTCTTATACATTGTGAAGGGGAAAAAAAAAAAAAAAAACACCTTTCTAAATGTCTTGCTTATTAAGCCAGTCATGCATTTCACTGTAGGTTGTAAAGCTGTATAACATGCACAGGGGGCTCATAAGCATATTTTAGTGTTAGGGAATATCATTTATACAGTTTTTATATTGTCAATATTACCCCTAGAGAATGAGATTAAGCTTTAAACTACTGTAAATCTATGCTTTTGCTCACCTTTGTATAATTTCATTTTTTAATAGAATGAAGCCCACATAAATGAATATTTGATTAAGGGATAAACCTAATAAAAGAATACATTTATTGCACACAGATTTATTCAAATCTTTGCTATATAATACAGTAAAATGCTATGAAGCGGTATGTAGCTTGCAGCCAGCTACGCTGAGAAGATGGTGAATATTCTTCAAAAAGATGAATTTGACACCATCGCGTTGTCTTTCATGTATAAGTGGTAGCACAGATGCTCCTCACACTTTAATTCCTCATAGGTGGTTGCTGCATGACGTTGTTAATGCCACGGAGTGAAGTTTATTGCACAGCAACAAAAAAAGTATTTTAATTTCTGGAGAATAATTGAGAGCTTCATAAAAAAGGAAAAATTTAACCATGCACTTTCTGTTTACTGATCAATACTGTCTCCTGGGTGGCTGCACGTTGCTTGAGCGGTGGCATTTACTTTCTCTCTTACAGGTATTCCAGATACCTCCATTGAACTTCCCTTGAGAAATAAAGGGAATAGAAAGGAAAAATTGAAACCGGTTTCAAAGTTTAACTAGTCGGTCCATCAGCCGTCAATGGCCACCTCTTACCTTAGTTTGAAAAATAAGTTTTTAAAATGCAATAAAAATATCAAGAATATATATTTAAAAAAATATATTACTGATCCTTACTGATCCCTTTTTTGACAAATCAGCTCTTCCCTTGAAAGCACATCCGGACTCCTCCCCTCCTTTTTGCAGACAGAGTCCTTGTTGCCGAACGCGGCACCGTACATGCGTGTGCACGTGGGCTCTGGCTTACGGCTTTGCCCGTACGAACATCAAGCATCAAACCTGCGTCAAAAGATGCAGATGACGCCCAGCAGCCTTTTAAATAGTGAGTTATGCATCTGATTCTGCTGGCTTCCATTGGTTTTATACGGGCTAAGCTAGCACGCCCGTCTGTAAGTCCCGCCTGCGGAGGTGACCAGGCCAGGCCTGGCTCCTGAGCCCCCTACCCTCCGCGGGAGCAGGGGTGCGGGCGTTGGGTGCCCGGGGCGCACAAGGCTTTGGCTGCTTCCATGCAGACCCAGGGTGGTGGTGGCTGGTGAGACGCACGCTGCGGCAGAAGTTCAGCCTTCTGGACTGCCCTAAAGACCATGCGTAGGGGTTTTTTGGGGGGCAGTCACGCTGACCTGCAGGTTCAGCCCCATGGCTGCCTTTTTTTAGAAGCACAGCTTTAACATAGGCTCGATCCCTACAGCCTGCTATGGGAAGAAGTCTCGCGCAACTTCCGAAGAATCAGGAGAAGAGAAGGAAAAAAAAACCACACACCAAACCCACAACCAGCAAAAGCCACAGTGCTCGATATTTGCATTTCTGCTTCGCCCTCCACAGGCTTTGCCCCACTAAGTTTAAGACAATCGTTTTACCCAGCCAAAGGCCTGAAACTTAATTTTATTCACTTCTTTGGAGGTTCCCATGCTCCCAAACGTTCCTCCGGAGATCTTATGGCCCCGGCTCTTCCGCTCTCTATTCTTGTTTACATCCAAAATACATATTAAATCATCTCTGTTTGGAGAGGCTGAGCCTCCTTAAAACCATGAAACATTCAATTACTAATTAGCTGTTTCCTGTTCCTAATGAAGTGAACATGTCGGATTTGGATTAAAATTCAGCTACTGCTCTCCTCTGTTTATGGTTCCAGATGTTTTTGTTTTATCTAGGAGGTTACTTTGACAGCTACTGCTAAATGATAAATCACTCATATTATAGCTGAAATGCATTTTGAAATTGAAATGTGGCAAACTTGGAGATTGCTCCAAGGATCAGTGTCAGTTAGCAGGTCAATACTTGTTCTTGCCTTACGAGCGTTCAGTATTGGCATATGTAAAACAGTAATGGGGGAGATGTCAGCATTATACAAAATGCTTCTCAATATTATCATTTTGCTATCATCTCCAAGATCAGTACTTGCAGGTTTAGCTGGGTGAATTCGTGATTCATTGTATAATGAACAAGGCTACGGATTCTTGTTAGCTGTACTTTCTGTGGGCATTTTAATATTTATTTTTTCTCTGGGCTTAATGTGAAAAAATCACAGTTGATAGCTACTGTAACTAGGAATGTTTTTATGAAGGAAATAGGTGGCTTTCTACTAGTTTCCCTAAATAAAGACAAATATTTTTAAAAGAAATGCGGCAGTTTCTGAACAAAAGAACAGATTTTTCCCAAGAACACCTATTGATTTACTTCTGTTACCTTTTTTTAATGCAATGCAGTTTCGGTCTAACACACGGCTCCCTAGCAGGTTTTGTGCACGTGCTAACGGTACGCCGTGCCGCTGCCGCCATGTTACTCGGGCTGTCTTGGGAAGGCGGGCAAGGCAGCACAGGCTGGCTGCCGGACAGAAAAGATGGGGAAAAAAAAAAAAAAATCAGTGTTGCATTAAAAAGCAAATGCCATAAAGGAAGAAAATGCAAATAAAGATATTTATAGTCTCTACGCAGCAGATGCTGGCTGGCAAGCACCGCTGCAGACCAGGCTGGTGGGTTTGTCGCCCAGCTGCCTGCCCACGCCAGTGCTGCTGGCTCAGAAGGTGGTCAGGGTGCTGGGACCGGCTCATCCCGCTGCCCAACAGTCACCTCGCCGGGGCCTCGCGGGGCTTGGTCACCCGGGGCTGCTTTTTCCTCCGAAAAGCCTAAAGCCTATTCGCCTGACGGACAGGTTGCATCAGCCATAGATCTGATAATTTGGCTTGAGAAAAACCAAACAACCAAATAAGGAGACCCACCAAAGTTTCAATTAATTATAAAATGTATAACTGTAAATTGACCTTATTTCTTCTCTTTTTTTTTCTCTCCCCTCCAGAAAACAGAACATACATCAAACCTACTATTATGTACTGAAGGAAACACCTATTGCTGAAAAATGTATAATGATCACTATTTGAAGACCATATAGTTCATGAAAAACGTCCCTTCCAACCTTTGATGCCTTCAGTACTGGGTGAAGAACAGGATTTGTAGCATGAAACTTGAAGGACAATTTCAAGCAATTTACTGTTGCTGCATCGAAAACTGCCGTATTGTCATTAAGAAATATTGAGACTTTTTACAAGCTTACCATACCAAACCAAGCCTGTTGCAACAGATCATTTTTAGGTCCCCAGAGATAGAAAGGAGTTTTAGTATTTTTAAGCACATACAGGAATTATCCCCCCCGCCCCCCTTCCCCCCCTGAAAAAAGAACTTTTTTTTTTTTTTTTCTAAGGCGGTAGCTATTACTGTATAGCAATGGCACAATGATTTTAAGCCACAAAGGTCCTCACTGGCTGTACATCATACAAGCCCAGTTTATCACTGAAACTGTTCAACACGGAGCTGTTTCGATTGTGTTTATAAATTAAGCTTTGTTTACTGAAGCAGATACTCGATATATATTACGTTTTAAAAAGAAATGTGTGTACATTTTTTAAAAGAATGATGTAAAAATTGTCCTTTCATTAGATGACCAATTCAAAAGTGTGAGCTAAACCCTGATAGCTGACGTAATACGAGGATTATAATTGATGCTTTTTTTTATGCTCAGTTCAGCTTGGCTTTTGGTCTTTTAAGATGAAAAAAAAATGAATATGCAGTAGAGTGTTAGATAATGGAAACTTTTAAGTATGGTTTCTCTGTTGTACCATATTAAGTTAAAGTACACATTCTTTGTTAAAAATGTTCTTGCTAAAAACACAGTATTAAAAATTTTTTTGTTTGACTTTGGAAATCTTTTAAGATTTTTTTTTTTTTTTGGCCTGTGACTTCCCATAGTTACTGTACTAAAGCAAAAAAAATATTTTGCACTATATAAAAATACTTGAAGAAATCTCTTAATAAAGAGGGTGGGTTGGTATTAAACATTTTCCTAATTATTGTATGTTCCAAATTCTGAACTTTGCAACTGAAACATCCCTTGCTCAAAAGACATGGCCGAAAGCTGGTGTGAGGCAAGCGGAATTAAGTAGTCACCTGTTCATGCTTTACTTTCATTCCTGGGTCAAAGGCACGATGCTTATTTACTTACCAGCTCATGGTTATACACGTGTACTTATGTTTACACACACCCTGAATTAAATCACCGTCACTTAAAAACAACAAACCCCTTTAAATAGGTATCTGGGGAACATATTTGCTATGAATATGTATACTATCTATATGTATAGTGCTCAAAATTTCATTTATTTTTATCATTAGGTTTTTGGTTTGGGTTTTTTTTTTTTTCTCCTGGTTAACAGAGCTTTGCAAACTTTTGAAGTGTAGCTTCGCACTATGCTATATGTAACGCAGCAGAAAAGAATCATCCGATTTTTTCAGTCCTAAAAGAAATCTTGTAGCTTAAGCAGGTGTCGGCTCAAGAAAACATGTTGGCCTCTGTTTTACAGGTGACCATCAGAAAGGTTTTCAATGTATAAATGTGGCTTTTTCTGGGTGGTGTGTTTTTTTTTTTTTTGCAAGCATTCTAATAACTGCATTAATCACACGGGCATCGATTAAACAATCAGTGGTTGAATGAGATGAGGGAGCAGGAGCATTGGGACTGGTGAGTGCTCCCCCACTCCCAATAGGAGCTCACGTGGGGGTAAAAGACCACAGCACCTGAACTTCAGTGCTGCCTTTGGCGATCGATTGATTTTAGTTGCTATTCAGGAGTCTCTGAAATGAGGATTGGGCCTTATATCTAAATCTTATTTTTAAAAAAGGCTTGAAGCTGTCCTTGGGCTACTGCAGCCTTTCTGACTGATGGACCAACCTCTGGTCTCGCTCCTGTGAATTGCGGCTTTTTGAAGATCTTTGGTGAGCTACCCGGTATCATGTGGTTTAGAAAGACTGAAAGTAACTAAATATTTCAGTCTGAAATTGTAGCATTTTTGCATTTTTTCTTTAGTCTCCATAGAGGCAATTTTCGCATATTTTTTTTTTTTCCCTCAGCGGCCAATCTACATTTCTTAAGGCTGCATTGATGCTGAGTGGATGAGCACATCATTGATTTCTAATTTGCCCTTCCCAGAATAGTTTTAAATGTCAAGGTACTGGCAAATGAGATTTAGGAAACTGATAAACTTCAGAGACTGAATCTGTTGTTAAGTCCTTATTAGGTGGCTCCTGATAAATATTGACAAACCAAGACACTGAGCTTTTTATGTGTCAGCCCAACCTAACGAGCGTGCTTGTAACCAACACCTTCTGTTGGAGCAATACATTAAAGCCAGACCAAGCAACAGGTTTGGCCAATTACGGTTGAATAGTTCATATTAAAGTGCAGATTTCAATTAATTTTTTTTTCATTTAATTTTATTATTTCTCATCATCTCCTCGGGAATATTCCAAACATCACCCTCCTGCATAGGGATCTGGCCCAAAAACTTGCGTAGTTGTTTTGGACGGATGCGGGATGGTGACGGCACGGCCAAGGGGTCGGGTCCCACCAGGGCATCAGACCCCACACCAGCCTTTGTCCACCTGACACTGACATTTGGGGAATAGGTCTGGCACTGCGTGTGATTTATTTATTGATTGATTGATTGACTGATTGATTGATTTCCCCCCCTCTCTGCAGCATCCAAAGCCTCAGTATAGGCTTTGTCTAGCTCCAGGCACGGCAACTGAGCACAAAAGGCAAGAAAAAAAATGAGGAAATTGCTTTCATGTCATGGCTTCTAGGTCGCTGTTGATCTTGTCATTCAGAGGCAGGAGGAGATGGGCTTGGTTGCTCAGGGAAGACAAGACTAAGGGAAGAATTAATTGTCTTTCATATGTGGAAGTCAGCTATAAGGAGCAGGAAGGTATCCGTCCCCGTCCTCTGTGGGTCCATGGGCAGTACAGGTCAGCGTGCGCTCTTCCAGAAAGCCGCGGGGCCCCGTGACGGCATTGCTGCCTGGTGGTACAGGTCGGCAAACACAGGCAACGTTGAGCTGCTTTTTTAATTTCTCGTGGGCATAATTTCAGATTCGGCTACAGTTATCGGCCCACCTTGCTCATCTTGTCTTTTAAACAGCGGAACCATCTCGGTAGGAGCATTTTGGAGAGCCCGTCCCCTCCAGGCCGCGGCAGGGCAGTAGGCAACGCAGCCTTCGCCGTGCTCCTCCTCGTTGGAGGCTGAATAGCCACAGCTGGTGACAGCGCTAGGAGCCCAGGAGGGACCGATGCCATCTCTTTGACATTTTGGGTTGGTTTGGTTTTGGTTTTTTCCTAAATGAAAATGCCTGCAAGGAGCAGGACTTTAACCATGCCCATGTCCTCAGCCCCTCCTAAAAGTGGCGGAGCAGAGGGATGCTGAAAACCCCTTTTGATGCAGGGTGTGGCCTGCAGAAGCGGCGCCGGGGCCGGGTGTTTGGGGGGGGGGGCACCACCGAGGGTGCCTCTGTGACAGCTCTGGTTTCCTACAAAGCAGCCCCGTGTTCGTAAACGGCCTTTGAAGTGGCGTTACGCCAATAAGGGTGGTGTTCGCTGGACACAAGGTGATCTTGGCTAAATGCAGGCAAGTTAATGGACGACATATATTCCAGCAATTTTATGAATCTTGTGTAATGCAGGCTGCTATCATAATAAACTCTTACAGGATCAATAGTGACCAATCTCAATTTAAAATCTGGATCTATAGTAATACACAGCGAGAACGCTCTCCTTTAGAAATGCATGGCTGTGCATTAAAAGCTGAATGCTGGTTTAAGTAATTGCTATCTACAAGTAAGTGGCCCACTAATATATTTATTTACTGAGTATTTTTTGGTACCATGACAAAACGTGGGCTAACCCAAACTGTTACGGATTTCCTTCGTGGCCTCAGCTGCTCTCCACAGCCGCTCCCGTGCGTGCACAGGCTTAGCCCTAAACTACAAAAAAAAAAACCTAATAATAAACATTTTGACTTCAGTTCTGTCTGCAAATAAGGGTGTCTTTGAAGATTTGAAGCTGGGATGGAAGGGGAGAAAAAAATAAAGTATTTTTTTAAATGATGAATTTATAGACTAAGTATGAATGGCTACAGCTTTATATTTGTACATCAAAGAAATGACTTGGAATGAACCAATTCAGTGTCGGCGCAGCACAAATGCTGCAGCTTGCTCCTGTTCCATTAGACCCTCAGCCATTTCGGCTTCTCTCCGCCAGCTAACACTGGCACCTTAATAGCGCATCCTTTGCATGGATGGTGAGTGTGGTAATCTAAGGTAGGGGAAAATATTCTTTTTGGCACTCATTTTTTACAACAAAGAAGAACTCCCATTATTCTAAGTTCCAGTTAGAAATACAGTAAGATTTTACTATATATTCCTTATGCGATTTGGTTGATATAACCCAAAATTACGAAAGTAAACACAGCACCATCTATTAAAATGCTCTTACGATAACCGATACTTAAGTTGGATCTTTTGTAATACTGAACCTTTTTAAAAATGCATTTGGCTTTGCCTGTTTGACAACACACTGCTTTTTCAAAAATGCCTTTGAAACACGTATTCACCGAGCAGCAGACCTCTTTCGCTATCTATCAGTTCTTTGCTTTGGCTGTCTACAAGAGGGGTTAGTTGTGGGAAAAGGAGGAGGTTTTTCTGTTGTCCCTAAAATGTAATTGCCCACCTTCGTGCTCTCCCAAAGCTATGAGGGCTGCCCTAGCATCCCGACTTGTATTCTGCAGCTACTGCAGCCCGACTAACTGCAGATCTTGGCTCTGAGAGCAGCCCAGCTCCGTGCCGACACAGCTGGGATGGCCGCTGTGTTTAAGGTTGTTATCTTTAAAGATAACGATGCTCCCAGTGATGGAGCAAGTGCCCAGTATTCTGGAATAAACTTTGGCTGGTCAGAGGGATGGCAGAGATGAAACAGCCAGGGAAGCGGCAGGTTCATATTGAACTGTACAAAATTGGCCCAGCTCTAATTAATCACTGTGTGCTTCAGGCAGCCAGCAGGGAGACAGACGTACTTATTTTTTCACAAGAAAGTCTGAAATAAGACAATGGATAAGAACTTGGCCATTTTGGATTGTTAGGTGAGGGCATGGTTTCATCCTAACAAAGTCTGCATGGCAGTTCCTTCATAATAAGCCCTGCAAAGCGATACACCTTACATTAAGGTTACTCAGAGCACTTTTGAAGTACGGAGCCTGGGGTAAAGACTGTGCGTTGAGCAGCTGAGCCTCGCTGCATCGCGCGGCACCGGGGCGCAGGCGCCTTTGGAGCGAGCCGGCCGCTGTCCTGTGGGAGAGACAGAGTAGCGGGGAGGGGTCCTGCTACGCCACCCCTGCATTCGAGGGGTGAACAGAGAGGCACGGCGTGCCTGCCTTGCTCACCTTTTAGAATTTGGCTTTGCCTGTAGCTTTTAATCTTATTACCAAAAGGCCCCATGCCTAAAAGGAATTATGTGTCCCACCTTCCGCCAAAGTGGCCAAACAGAAAGGAAAAACCATTGGTATTAAATGAAACAAGATGAATTAGCTAAAAAATGAGAAAAAAGAATACACAGGAATGAAAAATAAACTTTAATTCGCTCCAGTGCCAGTAGGATTTGGCCTTTAATCATATGTTTCCCTCTGTATCAGGAAGAAATACCTGTTTCGTGTTTCCCCTGGCGATGCCTGCCATTAGCTGAAAGTCTGTTTATTCCCAGAGCTGTGCTGCCATCAGTTGATGATGCTGGGGCACTTACAGAGCTGTTTTGGCAGGAAAAATGCTTTATCATTCATAATATTATTAGGAAATATATTTTTCTTTGTAGACCAGCATCACAAAAAGTAAGAAAACAGACAAAAAAAGCCAGTAACTTAAATAACAAGGAACAAGCTCCTTATTGGACTTTTTTTTTAATAGTTCTATAAAACTGGTGAAGACAGAAATGGTACTCAGAGATTTTTGGTGTCAGATCAGTGCTTTGCATTTTATGTGATCATTTACACCTGTGCAAAATAAGTATTTGATAGCATTTGACAGCTGATTTATTAGCATTTGACACCTATATTACACATGTTGAAATGACTCTACAATGTGCAAAGCAGTGGAAAAACCACTGATTCCTTTCATGGCTTTTTCCTGGTAGATTAATACTGAGATTCCATTCCAAAGGAAAAAATGAATTCCTCACACCCCGATTGTAATTCTTTATTGCTTCTAATATTTATTATGTTCAGCTCATACTAACTTAGAAAAAAAAAATAGACGGAAAAAGAGAAAAAGCAGTTGTGTTTAATTCACAGACCTGATTCACAGGCGCTGGCTCTGAAACCAAATCAAAACCAGGCCACGCTCATAATACTGCAAGGAGTCACAGAAAAATGAGACGTCTGCTGTTGTGATGAGAAACACTGCAGGACTGAGATGCTTGATTTATAACAGGGCTGGTAAGTAAATTGCATATTTTTGATAGTTAATAGATTTTTCAAATAAACAGAAATTTTCACCAAATGGAAGTCCTTTCCTCACTGAAATTATTTTTGGCTTCTTCAAAGCAAACCCTCAAGAAACTCTAAAGCCACAGTATTTCTTTTCCACTGTTTTGAAGACAGGCAGACACAGATTCTGCTCAGAATCCATATAAGAAGGAAGGGGGTGGGTCAATTTAACACTTTCTGGAATGTAAGGGACATCTTGGTTTTAGAATTATTAAAATAGCTGCTCCCAGTGGGGGGGGACAATGTCAGCAACATCACCTACGTGCATAAAAAGGTACAGGAGCCCTGAACTTACAAAAAGAATCAAAGACCCTTCCCCAGCCCAGGAACTCGAGCCCCATAAGAGGGATTGTGAACACAGTAGAGGGATCGTCTAAATTACCATGTTAGACAATTTGTCAAGTAGGCAATTATTTGAAATGCAGTTGCCAATGGCATGTGTTGACAGGATGTGATATCTTAATGAAAATAATAATACTGTTTGCTCATCTGGTACCAGCCCAATTTCCAAAAGAAAAGCCTCTCAGATTTCACACATCACAGTGGCTTTTCCAGCTAAAATAATGTGGTAGCTAGCGTAGCATGAATAAGTTAAGTGTCTGTGAAGTTCATGGACTGGTGAAGAGGGAGGACCAATTTGCCAGGCTCTGAATTACTGACAGGCTGAATGACCCATGTCTAGTCTTGTCACGTTACTTTACATTACACATTGTAACACAATCCAGCGGAACATAACCTGGGAAAAAAAATTACTTCAGCACTAGATTGCAAGATTTTCAAGGTTACAAGTGTTTGATTGTCACGGGGCCCACATTTTCTAGATCAATTATAGTGGCCTTTCGCTGGCACCTATGGATAAGGCGCAGAAAGCAGCCGTTGTTAGCTTTGCCATCGCTCAGGTTTAAGCTCTCCCATATTTACCAGTGTATGTCTTCTGGTCTACACAACTTACAAAGAAATCAAAGCTCCTAATGCTCATTGCAACTGCCCTTTCCTGTGTTCACGACACTGGTTTTGCTTTTGGTTCCTCGCTCAGAGCAACATCCCCAGCCAATTTTCAGGAAAGGAAAGAGACAGTCTTAAACATAAGTCAAAGGACAACAACATTATCTTTTTGAAACAAGAAAAAAAAAAATAAACCAGATAATTTTACTTCCTCAGCATGACAGCTGTATCTGAGGGGGAGAGAAAGAAACAAACCCAAACATTTATTTTATGTATCTATCTTGGATCCAATAAGAGTAGCCAGGGGAAACAATTAAAGGTATCATTTGCTCAATCTCAGGGAAGGATTGATTTCCAGTGATAGTGCTCCCAGTATACTGCACCCCAATACGTAAGATTTTACTAATTTTATAGCTGTGATTTAGAAACAGAACTGAACAGGAGTTCCTACTGATGGGGTCTCTCTGCTTAGGCGTTTTGAAAATTGCAAGATAATGAAGATAACATCAGCTGCTGCAAATGGGCTCCAGTTATTTTTGATTTCTTAAGTTTTATTAGGAATTTGAATGTGACATCCCTTCCCAACGAATACATCCACAGCCCATGAGAGGTAGGCTTACATGGCAGAGCGAGCAGACCCTTTGGTGGTGTGTGCCCAGAGTCCAACACGCTGCCTCCAGTTCTGGGGCTTACTCAAGCAATGACAAGTTCATGAGGATTTACTTTGTGCACTATATTTCTATAAAAGTCATTTTTTAAATAGCATCGTGGATTCATATTTACTTGACAGCCTTTGCATCATTTATTCCCTAGTTTCTATCTTACACTATTGTAAGACAGAAAGACAGAAATACTCACCCGCCCTTCATGCATGCGGTTTATTCTATCCAGAACGGTAGCCAGCTCTAGTCATGGTGCTGCCTTTCAGCTGGATGCTATAAAGAAAGGAAATTAATTGTTGTTAAACTTAGGTATGTGATAAAAAAGAAAAAAAAAAAAGTTAGCACTGCCTCCTGGCCTCATTTTACAAGCGCCCCCTCCCACCCCGTCTCCTCTGCCGATGTGTGTGGAGGTGTATGTGTATATGTGCGTGTAAAAATAAGATTACCTCAAGCTCATTACTGTCCACTGACAGGGTCCTGCTGTAAAAACTTTTGATGAATAGTCAGCATCTAATTCCTGAGTAATAAAATACCTAAGTTGCTTGCAATCATTATTCCAAATGGAAAAATTAATTGTAAATAACTGGAAGTCAATTAAGGCTGGGTTCTGCCGGGTAATGCAAATCTTTTATAGTTTTGTTTCAGTTAACTGCCTCATTAATGATTTATAGATGTGTATACAGCTGTGGGAACCATAGCATTATCTAATGCACTCAGAGAATAATTACATATGAAAAGAACTACGCAGCTCAAGGGAAAAACTCAGAAATTACTTACTGCCTTAACTTCAACCATATTAAGATGCAAAGTATTTAGAAACTGACTGTAACGTTTTATCATATTTTTGAGGTTTTATATATTTTTTTAGAAAGCGAAAAATTATTCTTTCTAAAAAAATATTCATATACTTCAGTATTACATGGTACATAAAAATCAAGACATCTCAAACGGAGATTGTAAGCCATTTATTTATTATTTAAAAGCCTAAGTTATAAAACATTCCCATTCCCTTTGTGCATCTGCTATACAGGAAGAAAAGACATTTCTACAGTTAAACAATTCATGGGCATATGCATATATCTCCTGATGTACATAGAGCTAGAAGTAATTTTGGAAAGAGTTCAGGAGTCATTTTCTTGGCTATACAAATATATTGGTATTTGTTCTTTGGTGACACCATTGCTTGAATTTGGGGGGGGGGGGGAAAATATTCTTTTCACTCCTGAAACTTCTTTCACTTCTAATAGGGCAGTAAACCTGAAGTTTGCACAATTTGCTATTTGTTTCTTATAAACTCTAAGCCAATATAAACCGCCATTGGACATTTGCAAGAACCATAGAGGATCCTTCGCCTTTAAGCCTGCTTTTATTCTTAGGTACAGTGGAGGACGGCAGGGTCTTTCTCACCAAAATCAGGCATTTGACACCCAGAACCTTCCCTGAAATTTTGAGTACAGGTGGCTCTGTAACACTGCAGATCCTCAGTCCAAAGCTTCTGGCATTGCTATGAACAAATTCTCTGTTGTACGTCTGGGAACGGGACAGAAAAGCGGAGCAGTCTCACCCTCCGTGCTCTGCCTCCCAAAAGCATCTTTCATCTTCAGGCCTGAAGGAAATCACCATCCTGTGCTTTTGTCCAAAAAGTGACTCCAGGAAAATAAGAGTGACTCTGGTCAGCTGCTGTTGGTTTCATCTGTTTCTGGCTCCCACTTCGTTCACTACCTGGTTGCTTTTGTGTTCCTTTGAGTGTCCCAGCTCCATTTCTGCTCTGCCTTTCACCCCCTGTCCCTCACCGAGTCTGGCTTTTCGTGGGTCGTTCTCCCTGTGCTGTTGGCAATCAAGCTTCCTCATGCCTTGCTACCA
>NW_009258414.1:6058871-6066914 GCF_000687185.1 Egretta garzetta | reverse complement strand
CTTTCCCTCCTACTGACACAGCACAGCTGCCAGAAGTTTCTTCTTCTTCTTGCTCCTCCTTCACCACATTCTTAAGGACTCTGCTCCCAGCTCCTTCCTGTAGCCCAATGCTCTTGGTTCATTTGCTCAATCAATCAGATGGGATGGGATCTGTCAGTGCTCCTTCTTACATGCTGTATGATTTAGGGCAAGTACCTTTTTTGCCTTATATTTAGTAATATTAAAATCCTGGACCAGTTATCTATTTGAACTATACATGGCCAGAGGGAGACAAATAAAATTATTATGTCTACTGATGCTTAGGCTTTTACGTAAACCCTAAAACTAACCTGTATCACTTACTCATTTCACAAATAATGTCAGCACATTTCACCAGAGATCAGCCTGACATCCTTCTGGGGGGAGGTGGGGTGGGGAAAGGACACCAGAAACTCATTCCATGGTTTCACAGCAGCACTAAACCACAAATATGGCTTGGCCACCAGACAGCTGCTTCTAGCCAACGGGGCTGTGGGATGAAATGGAGCACAGGAATGTTCAGTAGCCTGCTTGCTGTGTTAGAGAGCTCGTTCCACATAGAGGGATGTTCAGATGAAAATTCACAAGTTTTGCCTTTGCAGAAAATCTGTGGCATCTTTTGCATGCCTTCTAAAGAGCAGGCTTACGCGTTTATAATTTTGCTTATATGTGTCTGCTATCGCTGAAGAAAATTACCTATTATAGACTTTTATTGACTCATAGAATAATTCAAGTTGACGAGGTCTCAGGAGCTCATCTATTCCTACCTTTGCTCAAAGACTTGTGCATCTATGTCAGTGACCATGTGTGCAATGAAAATGAAGTCACAAGCATGGGAGTAATTTATTTGGAGATTTTATTGCTGGAGAATAAAACAGAAATAGACAACTGGAATTGTCATAAAATATTTGTAACTTTGCAGTTGTGTCTTACTTGATAATGAAACATTACGTTAATCTACAAGAACAAATTAATGACTGCAAATCACGTATCATTTAGCATTAGAAAAATGTACTTTTAATTCTAAGCTTTTGAAGTTGCACTGAATAATCTGCACAAGGAACAGCTAAATAAATCAAGACTCTGCAATCTGGAAAAGAAATGACCAAGAATTCATGAGACAGAGGTCCATATAATCATTAATGCCACAAAGAAAATGACAAGAGAATGACTGTGCAGCATTTTTAATACAAGAAATGAGGGATATCAAATTAAAGGTAACAGGGTAAAGCGGTAGAAGGAAGCAGTCCTTTCTACTGTGGGACCGCAGCTGGAGAGCTATCGCTGGGGCATTAGCTTCCCTCTGATCAAAGACCGGTTCCACAAATTCAGGCAAGAAAAAACAAAAAACCAAAATAAAAACCCAAAACCCCAAAAGCTGTCAAGGGTGATTAAGCACACAGATACAGCCTTTGGCTTAAGACATCCTCATGGATGTCCTCGTGGATTTGCAGGCACAGAAATGTATAGCCTTGAGGTGTACTTGATCCTACTCTTCCCTTGGCATATTCCTGGGGAGAGCGTGGGCTCGACGCCCCCCGGTTTGACACAGCGTGGCGTTCTTATCTTCCGCTGTCTCTATTGGTATATATTATCTCAGTGTGACTACACAGCTCTTTCCATTAAGTCTTCCTCAACAGTAGCCAGTAATCTTTATGGCCATTTCTTAATTGCTCTTGGAAAATACAGTAAGGAGAGAAAAAAATGAGGTAACCTATTTGGCAAACCATCCTCTAATTAGGAAAACTGTTTAGTAATTGCTCTTGTTTAACTATAGCTTATCACACATTGCACTGTGAACTGAAAAGAGTTGAAGACATTCTTAATTCTGGTTTTAGTATACTTTATAATCAAAAGGGTAAAATAAAGGCACATCACTATGATTTAACGTATGGTGGAAGACAGGCAGAAAAGCTTTGCAGTCCGTATCTGCCAGCTATTAACCATGCCTCTGTCAGATCTGAGCGTTTCATAAAGCTGCTCACTCAGAGACAAAATGAAGAATGCAGATCACATTTGCATCTTAGATCTTTTGCCTCTTAGAGAAAAACAAGAACACTAAATTATAAACTGGAACTAATGTTTTATTGTGAATTCCTTTACCATCTGAAATTTAACTTAGAGATGTGATTGCTGCACACAGTAACTCTGCCATTCTTTTTCTTTACGCTGTCCCATGCTCAGATTTCGTAGATCAGATGTAAGGCTAAGCTAAAAGCCACAAAGATTGTAGCGGCACAGGGAACATGAGAGGAATGGAAGAGACACATGGGACCTCATGGGCCTCCCCACCCCACCAGTGGGATGGCCCAATGGAAGACGCACAGTTCACGAGGTGACAAACTCATTCCCTTTGCAGGCACAACTCGCTTTCTCATCTGGTTTTTCTTCTCCTAAGCTGGTAAGTTCTCATAACTGAAAAATCATGGCCAAGTCAGCATTCGTTTTGTTTCCACACTACATTTTTCATTTGAAAGATTTGTAAATCAGACACAAAAGTCACTCACTCCAGGTTCAAGTCTGATGTTACAAAGGTTCAAGCTGGGAAAAAACCAAAATAAATTCTGACCTATTATATTTACTAACATTCCAATTATGCCCTTCCATTTTATGCACTTCTGGGGGAAGGCAGGGGGAAATGAGACATATTTATCAATGTGGTGTTATACTTTATTCTGCCTATATGCCTTTGGCAGTAACTTCAGAAGATGAATGCCAAACATAACCAGCTAATAAATCAAGAGCTATTATTCTGAGTTACAGACACCCTGAAGGAGAGCAGCCTCAGTGATCATTTCTCCTCCTGGATCAAATTTTTGAAGTGTTCCAGTTGGATCACTGTTTGCACAAGAAATGCTTCCCCTTAATGCTCATGACTTCTGCTGGCCACACTGTCCTTCTCAGGGGGGTACAGAGAATGCAGCAAGCGCATGCAGTGAAGACTGCTTGGATGGTTTTGCAAAAATCCAAGCAGAGGATGAAAATTCAGAGAAGGCAGCACTGTCACTGAAACAGTCTCTCAGGCTGCAGCAGTTATAATTTCTGGAAACAGGTGAAATTCAGAAATTAGCCTTTTCACTGTTCTGTTATTGTTCACCTGGAGAAGTCTGCAAAACCAGTTGCGTTTCTGGTCTGCGATTTCAAAGTATAACAACTCTGCAAGAAGAAACTAGCTGTGAAGAAGCAGTAAGTTAATTCAAGAAAGCTGATAAGTTCTACTAGGACTGATGTGCACAGGCGCTGGCAAAGAACAAGAGATGGCATAAACCGACTTGCCTAAAGGCTGAAGAGAATGGGCAGCTGAAGGAGCAAAGAAAACTTGTAGAGAAAAGAAGGAAAAGGATGTGTTTAAGAGGTGAAGCGATATGGTTCATGACACAGCTACACCAAATAGAGCTGGAAAATTTTAAAGCAGTGCCTAGAGTCCAGCCTTTCCTTGCCGGATGCCGACGTCTGCTGTGTGCTTGCAGCACTCTTTTTGGAAATCCATGCAGATCCCCTCCTTCCAGAATCACTGCGGCCTGGATGTTGGGATGCAGCCAGTTTGACAGCCAGTGAAAAATTAAGACGATGAACAAACATTAGCTAAAACCAAACAAACCCAACTCTATTAAAATGCAAACGTTTGTTTAAAAGTTATTATAGTAAGGAGGCAGATACAGGAAACCAAACCATACTACATCTTATAGCTACTCCTAACTCTGCTTTTTTAACAATATTTGCACACTTCTAACTGGAGAAAACAGTGGGAAATTAGGCTGTGAAAACCACGTACCAAAACATATCTTTCCTATGCTATATGTGAGAATTAAGACTGAGCCAGCTGACATAGTTTAATATATCTGCAGATTAAAACCAGCAGTGAATAAGACATACTCACTTTTTAAACTACTAGATGAATAGTTTATAATTTCCCCATCAGAGCATTTTTTCTCACATCAACATGCTTCCACATACAGGTGAAAAAATATTTTGTGACTGTAAATGCGATTAGCCCTTCGATTTAAGTTTAGTGTGCTTTTTAAATGGACCATGAGCGCACGTGTACGTGTGCATGCATGCACCACATTTCTCGTCGTCGTGCCATGGATTGCCACTAGAATTTCATAAGCTCAAAGCAATACTGGGAAATTTGTAAGCACCGTGACCTCATTTGAAGAGCACCTAAAAATGCACTTACTTTTATTATTTAGCTATATATAACTTTATATGTGATAGCTAATTTTGAAAACAATATATGCAATTTCATGTTCCTATGGATGGTAAAAAAAGTGTTATTCTGTCCTCAGAGCTGCTACTCTTTCTCAACATAATAATACAGCAGCAGAGAGACAACACTAATAATGATGTGTACTTTAACCATAATAATTCCACAGCCCTTACTTATGCTGTAAAGGTGATGCATATAGATTTTATAGTTGGTACTGGTATAAAAAATACTGGTACAGTCTAAGATTTTACATGGATCAAGCTATAAAGCTATAACGGAAAGTACCAGGATAAAAAAGATAATTTGGGGCAGCTGAGAAGGCTTTGATGCTATTAATTGTAAAAAAAAATAGTAAATATAAGCTTTAATACCAATTCTTTTCATATGGGCCCTAAAAGGGCCTGAAATATTACAACTGACAACCTTTCATAGCAAAGAACAGAAATTTTGGGGAAAAAAAATTTCAAAGTTTGGTAATCTAGTAATGACCCCTGAATTTGGCTGATCCAAAGACGTATACATCAGCTCTGAGCCCTGCCTTCATCTCCAAGAATGTTACCCATGCTGGGGGATGGTGTTATGGGGCACAGATGCATATGTGCATATATAAAGTATGCAGGGGGAGGGAGGTGGGTGTGGGTCTACAAAGATCATCACATTGTCCTGGTTTCAGCTGGGAGGGCATTAATTTTCTTCCTAGTAGCTGGCACAGTACTGCGGTTTGGATTGAGGATGAGAAGGATGTTGCTAACACCCTGCTGGTTTGGTTGGTGCTGAGCAGGGCTTACACCAGGCAAGGACTTTTCAGCTTCCCCTGCTCTGCCAGGGGCACAAGAAGCTGGGAGGGGGCACAGCCAGGACAGCTGAGCCCCACTGGCCCCAGGGCTATTCCAGATCATAGGACACCATGCTTAGCATATAAAGCTGGGGGAAGAAGAAGGAGGGGGGACATTTGGAGTGATGGCATTTACCTTCCCAAGTCACCATTACGCTTGATGGTGTGGCTGAGCACCCGCCTGCCGATGGGAAGCAGGGAATGAATTCCTTGTTTTGCTTTGCTTGCATGGCCACCTCTCCAGCGGTGTGTACTGTGTAGAAGCTGGGGATCATCACCATGCTTCGTTAAAGGGCTCGAGCTGAAGGAAACAAATTTACATGGTTTATTTGCTCCCTTCTTTGACACGTGGCAGTGAGGTCTCAGCTCAGCCTGAACCTCCCAAGCTCATTTTAGTTGCGTGCAGTGCTTATCCAAGGAAAGAGTACGGTCGACAATTAGGCTGGGAAACAGCGATGAGTTGAAATTGCCTTTTTGTTCCATGGCCTCTTTGGTCTTCCTGATTTAGAAGGGTGGGCTAACTCTCCTGATGGACAGTTGTTGAAAATCTCCTAATTACGTATGTCCAATAAAAAGATGATATACCTGCATTGGCCAGGAAAATAATCCATGTAGTTTAAATTCAAGAAGAGGATAGCTTACTCTGTGCCCTTGTCCCTTCATTTTGTGCAGTGCCCTGAAGCGAGTGCACTTTTTCGTGTCCCCATGACCCAAAAATCCCCAGCAGTGGTAATGAGGGGATGACAACAGCCAGCAAGAGCAAGAAACAACAGAAATACAGAATCCAAAAAAATGGTAATTCTGGCATTTCATTGGTAATATTTCACAGAATTACGGGGGTTTTTTGTTTTCCTACAGGCTATAGACAGGGCACACACACATCCATTTTTGGAATGGGAAAGTTGGAGCTTGTGTGGGATCTTATGGGTTCTGCTGAGGCAAAACATTACAGGGGCTCAAGTGCGAACGCGTGACTGTATCTATAGCCAGGCGTGCAAAAGAGAAATGCTTACCCGGCTGTATCTGTCAGCCTTCCCAGACCTAGAGACGAGATGAAAAAAATGGATAAAGATATTTAAAAAAAATCCCCTGAGACCATCTCCCGTATTTAATAAGGAAAAGCACCTTCTGTGCAGCCAATAAAAGTTGAGTCTCTCATGAAGATTTATACCATATTACACACTGAAATTCAATGTACAACGATACCCTTGTGTATGCTGTTGTCAGAATAATAATCTTTGTCTGTCTGATCAACTTATATTTTATGCCAACAACACAGCATTTAATATTACACAGTTTCAGAGGAAGAAAATATATTTATTCATGCAACAACCTGCCCAGTAGCTTAAACAGACAAAGTGGAAAAAACCAAGTAGCTTGGAGTTTTTACATTAACTTACGATCCACCATACAGATTTCTACACAATTTTAGCAATTTTATGCAGCAATATAAAGTATGATTCTTAATCTAGTTTGTGAAACCATCTCACTATTTTACACCGTCATGAGGAATACAGTCGGGTATGACTGCTGAAGTTTGGGTTTGGCATTCTCCTGAAATGAAGAGGCTAAAAAGACAAATGGTAATCAACAGCTTCTCTTCTATATTCTGCATTATCATATTCTGTGCTGTATTCTTAGGCTGTGTGTCTCAAAATATATATCAAGAAACACTTATAGAGAAGATATACGTGGACTCCCCCACAACTGAAGCACTCCTTGTCAGAAATCAGTCTCTCTTCAGCAGAGAACATCTACCCACGATATAGGGCTTGTTCCAAATGATGCAATGCTCTGCCAGATGAGAAAACTTAAGCAATATAGAAAAGCTCTGTTGTATGTAGATCCATTAAATCTATTCTAGCAGCCTGTGCAGAAAACTGATGGACTTTGAATGATTTATTGTTACCTTTTTAAAGGCATCTACTTTTTACCTTATATTAATTTTTCTTTATATAACAATACCTGGCAAAAAACAAACCTGGTGACACCTCCCCTGTCCGTCCCCCTGCCCCCCCCCCCCCCCCACGCCCCCGCCCGCCCCCCGGCCCCCCCCTCCCCCCCAACAGGCTGATGAAAAGACTGGATGTACAATTGGGAAGAGAAATAGAAGAGGATGGCTAGAAATGTATCTGTGCCCCAAGGTGCACACTCATAAAACAAAACCGCACACTCATAAAAGAAAGGTAAACTGCAGTCTTTTAACAATAGTACTTAAACTTCACTTAAAAATTAAGCTTACTATTGCAGAGGAAAAGGCAAATTCTTGTGAGAATGTAATAAAGTGGGTAGATTTCTTCACGGATGGTGGACTTATCAAAACCTTCAAATCCTCTGACCAGGCTGCGTGCCTGTAGGGAAGCGCTGCCTGATAATCCACTGGTGACTATGATTGAAACTTGTCCAAAATTATGTGTTTGTTGTATCAAGACACAATCGAAGTTGCTGCTTCCTCATAACAGGATGTGATATCAGTGCCCAAAGTGACCGATTCCAAAATCCACACGTGCACGTGCGCACACACTCACACACACACAGAGAATTTTTACGTGGGAAGGAGTTACTGAAATTTGTTGGCCAAGGAGTGGCTGTAGCTCCAATACATGGCAAACTCAGACATTTCTTTTGCAGCCAGAAAGAGGAAGCAGCCATCTACTGCCATGTTAATTATCATAACCTTCCTATTTAGTTTTCTGTAGACTAGTTTATAGATAACAATTCATACACCAAGTCCATTTATATGAAATAAAATACACGTTTAAATACGGAAATAAGATACCATGTGACAGAAATGCATATGAGAAAAGCACACCTACACTGCAGGAGTAGAAAAAAGCCAAAGGAATACACAGATTAAGTCCTGCTTTGTGATTGATAGGAATTTGTTTGCATCAAGCACATTTGGAGTGTTTTGATTGGATTAACTGTTCCATGTAAAAGCAAACCAATGCTTAGACCTTCCATTATATTGTCCCATGGG
>NW_009258414.1:6019462-6058843 GCF_000687185.1 Egretta garzetta | reverse complement strand
TAGCAAAGGAGCTGGCCCCCAAAATAACTCAGACGTTCATGGACTGATAGTCTGAAACTATTCCAAAGAGGTGAGAAAAAGCAAAGCATCAGAAAACAGAAATGCTTATAAGCATAAGGAGGACCTTGTGTAAGGCCAGCTTAACAAAGATCAGAGGAGTTTTGCTGATTTACGCCAGCTGAGGAGCTGGCCAGTATCTTTATGTTTTGAAGCTCAGACTTTAGAAATATATTCAGTGAGTCACAGTCACTGGCTGAGAATTAGAAACGCAGATCATGTTCAGAGTCCAAAAATAGATGTGATCTATTTTTATTGGCAAAGGAAAAAAATAGCTCCCTCCTTCCTTCACCAGAAATCTTCAAACTATATCTGCGTGATATGAATGGGACACTTTTAACCTGGAGAGGTTTTATTTGTAACTCCATCAGATGCACTTTTAAAATCCCTAAATGCTGAACAACACACCAGATTAATTACTGTTACAATAGGATTATGACTGATACTATTGTATACACACAAGATTTGAAGTAAAAATTCAAGAAGATTATAATTTTAATAAAAATTACAGATTCTTCATTGGAGAACAGATGTCATTATTCAACAGCTATCATTACCTAAGTATGTTTTTGTTTAGTGGCAGCTTAGTTAAATTGATGATCTTAAAAAAATGCATTTTTTTTTCCTGTTTAAAAACCATTCTAGCCATTTTAATTTCCTATTTAAAAGATTTCATACACTCCTATTATCTTCCAAATATATACGGTGTAGCATACTGTAACACAAATATCTATGTGCTGCAAATGCACTGCATGTGAACATTTGTGCTTGTCTAATCAGGCACATTAAACTGAGCTACACAGATATGTGTCGTGTATTCCCCTTGGATGGTTCAAGCATGCTGCAGCTACAGTAAAATATCACCTGCCACTATTGCTCCATGGTCCCAGTCCTCCTCCTATGGAAGAGGAATATTTCATATTTAATAAACATAATCAAGGTTTGCTATAGATAGGGAAGAGCCTCAACAAACAAAGGTTGACGTATGTTTGTATTTAGAGATAGGCTTTTGGGTTCACATTCTTTGTATTTGTTAGTCTGTTAAATATATTTGTCGTATATTTGAGGATGGTGAATCTCAAATGAGTCAAATTTTGCAGCTGGTGGGAAAGAAAATTTCCTTACACATCTAATATAGCTGCATCTTAGGTTAACATTGTGTAAATAAAGTTTTCCTGAGAGATTCCTTTATCTACTGGGAAAAATTTGGAAGATACCCAAGCATACACTAAATATTCCAGCATTTCAGACCTCATACAGGGTCTCCATTAATGATTTAATAAATTTCACCTATTTTTCTTTTCATGAAACAATTTGCTTATCCTAGCAGTGCATAATGAAACATTGGTTACGTAAAGTAATGCTTAGATTTTAGATTTAATGCAAAATGAAGTGGGGGGAAAAGAGCTACTTAAAATACTTTTGCAGGGCCTTTTTTTGCTACAAAACAAAACAGGTATCCCTGTTTCCTATTAATCTTTCTTGATGTATTCTATTCAGGGTGGCCAGCAAACTGATAAGATCTTTCCTTCAGATTTCAAAATTACTGAATCTGGAAATAGTTCTCATTTATCTCATGCGCTGCTGAGAAAACAATCTCAAATCATTGGTTCTCCTGATGAAACTTCCTTAGCAACACAAGGGCTCCAGAATTATTTTTCAAACCTTGTCAATGCTTCCTGTGAGGTTTCCGTCACTGTCAACATTGAGCACTTTGCAGATGAGGGGGGAAAAAAAAAAGCAACCCAGAAAGCTGTGAAAAATTAATAGAGGGTAAATTAATAGACTAAATGGAATTAATAGAAGCAGTGATAAATCTAATGGGGAAATTCCATAACAACTGTCCAGTGAATAACATTTTAGATTTACCAAGTCTTTTATCATTTCGATGAGAATCTATAGGGAAATGACTATGTCCCAATGGCATTAAAAAAAGCAGGAAGTAGAATCATAGAATGTTTTGGGTTGGAAGGGACCCTAGAGGTCATCTAGTCCAACGCCCCTGCAGTGAAGCAGGGAAACCACTAACTAGATCAGGTTGCTCAGAGCCCCATCCAACCTGGTCATCAGGAAAACTGAGCACTTGCACCCGTGCCTTTCTCTGCAGCGTAACACACGGCAGCAGGGACTCTGCGCCGAGACCACACCCCAGGGAACCGCACGGGAGGACCCGCAGGCGCCTGTAACTTTGGAAGCCTTGGTGTTAGACTGGACACCCAGGAGGACACGAGGCTGTGGCTCCTCGCCAGAGCAGGAACTTCCAGACCCCCCGAGAAATCTGCTCTGCTGAAACCTAGATGCCTCTGCCTTGCTAGTACTTTCAGACCGGACTTTTCAGCCATATTCTCTCATGGTATATTATGTTTAGGCCATGGTTTAAACCTTTACTATATTTGGTTTATATTGATTAAGTCTCAAGGGTGCAGCTGGTCTCGTGAAGCTAGATTTCAATATTTGCTGCTTGAGTCTGTAAAGTGTCAGCAGTGCAGGGATTTGGCTTTTAATGTAATTGGAAAAGACTAGTTTAAAGCTATTTTATTTCAGGTACGTCCAGTCTCAGGTTAGAGCTTGCTTTCTGCTGTGAAGATTTTTTCCTTCCCCGACACAAACATTCACCCTAGTTCTCAAATTCACCAGTACTCATCTGACACTTTGCAAGTTGCCAAATGTCTACTCAAACACTAAAAGCCCAGTTTCTGCCGAGTTCTAAACTAAGTGTTAGAGGATAGAGGAAAATTAGCAGTAGCATGTCTATCTAGGGCTGAGCAAAAGACGCTGAGCATTAACACTTTCCTGACTGCTGAACGCTGGCTGAGAAGCTTGCCGGTTATCTTCTGCGGTGGTGCTCTTTGCCTCCTGTGCCCTGAGAAGCAGGCACTGATGCCAGGAGCTTTCTAGGCAACGGAGGACACTGCTCCTGTCCTAACTCTTTAAAAAATACCTGGAGGCGAAGGAAAGGCATCCTCTGTCAGCCTGAGCTCCCTGTCACGTACCCGTTGGATTTCATGGCAGAGAGTAAAGGATGAAGGCAGCTCAGGGTTCCACCTTCCAAAGCGCCCGCTGACAGTGCCTTCCTCTGGCTGTCCCAAGCCACGTCCCTGCTGCAGCTGTATGGCTGGGGTGGCTCAGCTATGTCAGGGAACTGCCCTAACTCCCCCCCATTCAAATTCCTCAGCATTTTTTTAAAGCTAGACTGACTCCTTATCTGCTTTACATAGTCGAACGCAGCTGTGTTGCCCAAACTGAGGAGGATACCTGCCCTGTGCATGAAGAAGTGCCCAGGAAGGAAAGGAAACCGCTGCTGATACTGCGCATGACAATCCCTAATATCCTTACCTATTTGCCTTCAACTTTAAATCTTCAGCTCCTCCTTGCCACCCTTCAGCCTAAGAATAGGTTCTTAAGCTTTTAAGAATAGCTTAAGAACTCTTAAGAACAACTCTTAAGAACAGCTTCTTATCTTCCTCCTAATTTAGCTGAATGCTCCTCCTTTGATCCATTCTGCAGTGACTTCAGACAGACTATTTAAAGCCAAGGAGATTAAATCAGTAAGAGGACAGAATGGCAGATAAGATTTCAAATGTCTAACACTAAAACATCTACTGCACCAGCACATTGTCTAGATATAAGCTGGAGACACACAATACACAATGAAGTTAAAAGGCATTAAGATCTTTCTCTAAAAAGTAGTAAAAAACTATGTGGCCTTCTCAGTGAAGAAAAGGAACAGTTCATATAGTTAATACATATAAACTACTTGATATGTATATCATTGAGTAGAGCAAATTCACTTTGCCTTCTTGCCCCATCCCATCCAAGGGTTATCTGAGACAGTTCTGAGGAAACAGCCTGCTCTGCTTTCACCTTCAAATGCAGGATTAAGAATTTCAAATGAACCTACTGATGTGACAATAGAAACCTCTGTCACTTCTTGGATGGCCTCCAGCAATGCGATACAGGGACACATGCTTTCAGCAGCTGGGAAACACCAGCAGATGCTAAATTCTGCAATGCACGTCCTCAGCAAAACGGGCTCAGTAGTATTGCTCCACCTGTCCTCCACTTTTTAATCTGAGTTTAAATAAGACCTGTATCGGATTCAAAGGTTTGTTCCTTATCTTCAGACTGCTTTTTGGTGCAGGTGCATGATGCCAGGAATATTGGTGAAAGCAGGAGGTGTGTCATCTCTGCTCCTCTGACACAGTGGCAGTTCAGCTTCTAAACAACTAAAAATTGGCTGTACTGAACCAGGTCCAAGGGAACAAATGCCTTTAGGAACTGAAGAGCACCACAGACGGCACTGCCCTATTCCAGGTTTACATTTACATTTTTTATGTATCACAGATACAAATAACAATATGGATATTCATTAGACAAGATCCTGAGCCCCCGCCCCCAGAGCTAATTCAGAAATAAATCCTCTTCTTGAAACTTAAAGTTCAACTGCACAAGAGCTCTCTGGGTAAAGGACATAAGAAGAAATAATATACCAGAGATGCTGTTCATATAGCTGAGGATGCTGTGATAAGACCATTGGATGTAAGAGAGAAGAATCTGCACAAAGCAAAGTGTGCCTCAGAAAACTCATGCAATTCTGTTCTGCTGATGACTCTTACAGGTGGTTTTCAACTGACTTATTCGTCTCTGGACAGCTTTAACCAGGATCTCAAAAACCATAGAAGTATAGACGATGTAGTTCAGATTAAGAACACATTTACTAGATAATAAATAGCACAATTTGTATGGTAACTGGTTTAGTACAATAAGAGCTTTCAGGTGGTAGCAGTGAGATTGAGTTTGGGTCTATGCCACCTTTTAGTCACTTACACAATGACGAATGTAGCCTATTTGTTATACAGTAAATATACCATAAGCTATAATCACTATAATCAGCCTAGTTTATATTTTGGAACATGGCTAGACGAAGGAGTTCAGAGAGGCTACTGGCCTTATATTGTACAAGCCTGTTTTTTGAATACTTAGCCCAAGATCCTAATCTACTACAGGCTGAATGGCAGGAAAAAAAAAAAAAAAAAATCTAGTAGAGGTATAGAATCACACGCTCTTGTAGCATATCAGCAGTCCCTGAAAATGTAAACTAGGCACATGTCATAATATATTAAAAGCATTTTAAAAAATATGTTATAGAATTGAGAGGTACAGAACATACCTAGAAAGACAAAATTATTGTGAGTCAGATAATTTAAACCTCTTGAAATAAAAGGAATATTGAAGAAAGCAGGAAGAGTGAGTAGGTAAGTTTAACAATCTTCCATCCTCCTCCTAAGTGCCTACAAAATGCTATTTATTTATTTAAATAGTTATGAACTATGGTATTGCTGCTGCCAAAGCGACAGACACTTTCTCCCCATACATAATTTAAACAGTGAAACAGAGGAAATAATTTGTAAGAGGTAAAATTTAGTATAAAAAAAAAAAATGAAAATTGGAACCCTGGATATTATACTAGTAAGGTGTGTTTTTTGAACTTAAGCCCATTAAGAATATTTCATGTATAAAACAAGGGTTTCAAGCGACAAAGTAACTAGTAGTTCCCAACATTAAGCAGCTTAGTTAGCGGACAACTGGAAAAATTAAATGCAAGAAAGTGAACAATGTTCAGAGGGGTTCCTCAGCAAAGATAAGATACTACGTATTCCAGATTTCAACCTTTAAATGTTTGGTATATTTCTATATTACAGAAATAATAACCCATACTCTACCTTTCTGTACTGTAAATACATTGCATGAATTCAGATAAATGTTTTATATTGTTCCCTCCCTCATTTATACCTTTAAAAATGTGCAGCTATGATTTATGCTTTTGAGGATGGCATAAAAGAATTTGACATTTTCCAGCTGAGGTGTGGCCTAGTTCCAGCTCCATGCTTCATTACATTGTACTCCCTTTGAGAGGATGAGAAGAGTAAAAATAGCCAGGTTGTTAAAAATGTAAAAAGGCATAAATGAATTCTCACCAGATGTCTTCTTCAATTGTCATTTTCATAAAATTATGGTTGTTAAACTTTTGCTTACCATAAAACACTAGAAATCAATACATGCTATGAGCCACGCACCTGGAGGGATTGTTCCCACCTCGCTAGCATCCTCTTTTCTTTGAATTGTCCCATAATTTAAATGAAAGAGAGCTGTTCTTACTTAAAATAGTACCAAACCTGCGTATTAACATGAAGAAAACTAATAAATACAGGCCAGGGAGTAGAAATCTGACCACCAACGCATGTACACATTTAGAGGCATCAAGAAAAAGAATATTTGAACCCACAAGTTATTTTCTTCCTTTTTCCAACCAGAGCAAACCTGGAAAAACGCAGATAGGAAAATGAAAGGCGGCTCAACTACCCACATTCCACTCCGTTTGATAACCCACGTTTCAGGCACCAGAAGCTGTCCTTACCCTTCTTTATTAGGCTCAGCTACATCACGTTCCTGCTCCCTGGGAGGCTGTTCTGGAGCAGCTACTCCTGCCCGCGTGGGGTGCGGGAGCCAGCAAGCGAGGGCAGCATATTGTAGCCATCAGAGCGAGAGCCAAGGGGATGAGCCAGCTCCTGGCACATCCTCCTTTCCCTGTTCAACATGCCCCATATACACAGACGTAGAAGCCAGCAGCTACCTGGCCCGCAGGGCACTTGCACCCCACCACAGCCGCTCCGCTGCATCCTTCCCCGTGGCTCTCAGCAGGTACCACTGGCCCACCCCAACTCACACATTCATGGGACAACTCAGAGGACTGCCCGGCCCTTGCCCACGCACCCTACGGATGTGGCGCTATGCGCTGTATATAGTGGCACGTACCATCATAGCATGCCTTTAACCAAAACCAGGTTATAAGGGTTACAAACACCAAACGCAATTTGTAAGCTCAAAAAGTAAGTGGTTTAATAACTTTTAACATACTGTCTTTTTGGCAAGGAGCAAACGAGAGTGTAAGCAACACATAAAACGTGTTTTCCTTATCCTGCTGGGCAGATTCAGGATGTTTTTATCTTAACATCAAAGCAGCTGGCTTTGGCACTTTCTCTACTTTTCGACTGTATTGATGTGTAACAAAGGTAACAAATGCCTCCCAATTCATTCAAATCTGTTTTGCTGAATGCTGTACCAAATCACAATGTTCAACGATCAAACCTATTTTATGGCTGTTCTCTTGCTGCAAGATGAGTGTACAATAATTGTTTGAAAAGAAAAATGGGAATTATGCCACTTGCAACTGTAAGGGCTCCTGCGCATGGGTTGACTTCCTTGCTGAATGTCACAGGAAGTTCGGGATGAAGATTTCTGCTGCCTGAAGAAAAAGTGCTGTTCTTTGGTCACCCAAGTTGTTACAAACAAGATAGCCAAGAAGAAAGATTTGTCGGCTCCCCTCTGAATGGCAAGAGGTTGAGTAGATTACTCAATATTTGTCAGACTTGAGGTGATTGCCTGTCACTACATAAGGAAGTAAATCGAATTGACAGCTTTATAAGATCAAAATTCAAAGCCTGCAAGGATATGTATCTGCATCACACAGTACATTGCAAAGACCTTCTGGTTTAGGAACCTGTTGGGCTCAACTGTGAAGAGCAGGAAAGGCGCAGACAACGGCACACGAGCGCCAGAGGATGATCCCTGCTGTGTAGTTATGCCCATGTTCTCCAACCACACCACCTAGCCCTGCCAGAATGCCCTAGTGATGCGCTCAACAGCTACTGGCAATATCCTAAGTAATTATCTGCTATGCTATATTGACATAGCAGCTTGTTCCAAGCCAGTGAGGACTTTTAACATGAAGCTGTATGCCTGTATAAAGACATGACCTAAAAAGCTTAAAAAAATAAATTATATCATTTTTAAAAAAAAAAATTATTTTCCCTGCACATCCTTATTCATCCTCAGAAAATCTCCGAGAAGCTGACATGTATGAATAATCCCTCTTAGCTGCTCGAGGTCAGGGTGGAAGCAGTTACAGGAGAAAAGCACAGGGAGCCTGGATCTCCTTTGGAGTCAGTGACCCTCTTACTAATAGCCATGGTTTCTGAATGGAGAGGGCATCTCATCTGCTACAAATGCAGAGAGGTGAAAAGCAGGATAATAGGAAGGGGCAGAAAACACTTGATTAAGTAATCTGGTAAATCTGGGCCTGAATGTGAAGAGAAGCAGGAATAAATACAGAAAGAAAATCAGCATGTGAATGGAAAGCAGGAATTGAAGGGGTAAGCCAGGCTCCAATTAGAGAAAGAGGAGAAGGTGGAGCTTCTTTGGTTAAAATAAAAGAAGCCTGGTGTCAAGTGAGGGCTTGGAGCTGAAAGGAAAGCAGATCTGTTAAGCAGACTTGGTAGCGGGTGGCTTACAGACTGGCACAAGGGCCAGCACAGGATGGCTTGTAGGTAAAGCTGGGGTTAGAAGTGTGCTGTAGATGAGGGAAATCAGGCTGGTGAAAGAAGCCACAAAAAGAGGTGGCAGGGAGGAAACCAGGACTCTCCCAGAGCAGTGCAATAAGCAATATCAGCTAGGTGCCATTGCTCCGGTTGCGGTGTTGGTTTCATTTCCCTCTAGAATGGGGAAGCGTGCTTGTACTGCTGGTTACACTACTTGCTCTTCAGAAAAGGTCTTCAGTGGAGTTAAACATCCACGCATGCTGGAGAAGCATGTGGTGATGATATATCACATATTCTAGGTTCATACAGGAGGAATATCGTGCATATACATATATAGGTCCATGGACAAAAAGAAAACAACAAATGGAAAACACTTCATAAAGCAGAGAAGTTATGATTACCATCCCAGTCTGGTTTAGAACCTGAAGATGTCATTGTAGATTGTTTCTATAATAAAAGAAATTTTGTTTAGACAATTAGCATGCACAAACACGGCAGCAGGACAGCTAATCACCAGTGTGTTATTGTCTGAGCAGATTCTGTGTGAGCAATTCTATTTTAATTTAAGTAAATATGCATTTGGTAACTGTGCTTTACAGCAGTGTATCTGACTATTCAAGTATTTCCAACAACTGGACGTTTATGGTGTCTGCCTTGATATTTTCTTAGAATAACGGTATCAGCTACAAGATCTACTGAGAACATTGAGAGGGGCGTTGCTTTTTTGTGGTGTCTTTTTTTAACTCTACAGTTTTGCACACACACAGGGGACAGTAGTCATACACCATCATCTACTGCACATGTGGACAATACAGTCTATTATATCAACAGTAGGCTGAAAAATACTAGCGGTTAAGAAATGACCTGCCAACTCAACTATAGCCAAGAAATAGGTGACTTTATCATTGACCTCTGCAATTTTCATTATTAAATTATACAAGTAAAAAAAAAAAAAAGTGAAGCATATTTAAGTCTACTCAGAAGAGGAATGCAGCTAATAGTCAAATATTTGTCTTCATCCCCTGCCTTTTACCTAGCGACTTGGAAGTTCAAAAATATCGATGCTTTTATTTCTCATTTAATATAGGCTTCAGCATGAACTTCCTCTAAGCGTGGAAGTCCATGGAGGAAAAATTCATATCTTCCTGCTAATATCATGATCTTTGCCAAACTAATGATTGTGAACATTGGTAAGCAATTTCTCTCTTCAGGATAAGAGGCTCAGAGATGGGATCATTTGCTAGAATCTTAGAAAATGGCGCAAAATAATTGCAGGCTCATAAATTAAAAATGCAGATAGTAAATCATAACAATATTCATATCTTGTCAGTCTTTGCACTGGCAGGGTGCAGTATTACTCTGCTTGTTTTAGAAAAAGAGAGTACTTACGTTACCATATCACATTAGTGAGTCTCTTAATTAAAACTCTATCTGCATTATCATCTAACCTTCATTTCAAGTCATTAGCATGACTAAAATGACCTGTCAGATTTTAAATACAATATCAAAAGCAGTGATTTCAGGGACAAAATATCTATGACTTCAGAACTGTTTATTATTAAAAACAAAAAAATAATTGTTTAGTTCTGTCAAAATAAACCTTAATTCCCTGAAGGGTTTTTTCCAACAAAAAAAAAAGCAGAACCCACCTACCTGCTTTTAACTGATGAGAGCTTTCATTACAGAGACAAAGCAAAATATAAATGCAAACTAAAAGACATCCCACAAACCTTGCTTTGGAAAACATTACTGAAAAAAAATCATGCACTGAAAAGGGAATTAAAGATTACCTGGGAATGGCAGGGACCTCAGTAAAGATATTATAATGTGGCATTTGATGTTCTAGAGGGATTTCAACAAGTTTTGCATGGTCAAATTCCATTAATAAGTTGGCTTTCTTCCAAGGCTGTGTGTGTCCCTCTCATCTGCCACTGTGCCCTAACTGTAAGGAAACCTCACCTCACCTGCTCAGTCCCATCTTAGCAATTTTAATTGCTTTTTCTTGCTCGTTACAGTACCAAACAGGCTTAGAAAAATCCTAGTATCTTATAATGCAGATTATATGGGTTATGAGTAGAACAGTAACAATTTTGGTGGTGGTGTAAGAGGATTACAGAGCATATCAGTGGGGAAATGCCATGTGGATGGATATTAATGATGATGTGAGGGGGAATGAGAGAGAATCAATGGAACTGGGTTTTGCAAGTAACTATTCAGGGAGAAGCACCATTGCAAGTATTGTCACTGCAGCGTTCTGTAATGGATGGGTTTTATTCTTGAGCTACACTAACGTTTGAATTATAAATACATATTTACTGCTCCTTTCATCTTGCGAAGCTTGAGTATGTGCAGACTTAGATTATTGCACATTCTGAGCAAGTCTGACTCACAGTTTTTAGCAGATGACCTTTAATTAGTGGGAAAATATTCTATCCATATCATATTCGTTCACTTGTCTTACTGGGCATTAGATGGCTGCTGTGAAGCATAAAGGATTTTTTTTGTCCTAATCCCTGTGATGTGACATGATTAATGAGATGAAATTCCCATTTGGAGTTTCCTACCAATCAATAGGCAGATGGGCAGTAGTGGATGTCGAACAACAAGACAGCAGGAGTTGCTTAAGCTCTTGCTACTTTCATAGTGAAAAAATATTTAGAGACATAATTTAAAGGAACAGATAATATCCGTTATTCACATTTCTCTCCTCCTTCAATAATTGTTTCTTTTTTTTAATGTACATAGCAAAAATGCTATCCTACGTATACATACCATGTTAAGTTAAAATAGCTACGCTTGAAAATCATACGGATGTCACTTATGCCGAGTGGGTTTACTGCATTGCTATTGGAAAACCATTTGCAAAACAGCGAGTCTGATTTTCTCCATCAGATATAAACAGATACATCAAAGAAGCCAACAAAATTACAAAACATTAGAATAAAACCAATGTGAATATAAAATTAAGCTAGTGATTCTTTTCTTTTTTTTTAATACTCCAGTGAAAAATCAAAGACATTTTGCATATCTTACAAACAAGACCCTTTTCCAGCAACTTCAACATCTTACCCTCAGCCACATAGCCTTTGATACCTAGTAACTGACATATAAAATGAAATAAAGGTATAAGCGTAGGTTATTTTCAGCTATGAAAAAAATTTTTTAAGAGTATAAAATCTGAAAAAATAATTTGATTTTAAGATTTTAAGTCTTTACAGTTTAAGTCTTCCCTTTCTTGCTAGTAGAATTAATTTACAAGTACAGGTAACTTCTTAAAATAAATTATATTATGCAATTTTACCTTTATATGTCTCAAGATTAAAAAAAAAAAAAAACACAAAAGAGCCAAATACCTAAAAAGAAATGATAAATAAAAGGCAAAATATGACAGACTGGTGGGTCTTGCCAATGCAAGTTTACAAACAGCAGTAGCAACAGGTTTCTGGAGACTTCTTCCATAGCCCTCATGTTGATGCTTATTTTCTTCTGTGCAATACTTTTATGCTTCTTTTAAATAAGAGTATTGATATTTAGTTATTTTGTATGTATAAATGATTTGTCTTATATTTCCTTCTCATTGCCTTGCTCTGCCTCCCTCTCTCTCACAAAGATGCACACAGAGTAAAATTCATAACACACTCCTCCTAATGAACAAACTCCCACCGAGCACCAAAGTGCTTAATGATGCTCAGCAGGCAGCGTTCTGCAGTTCCCCTATGTGATCCAATATATAATCACACCACAAGCTAAAATAATATTTAGGTTGCCAAGAGAAACACTGGAAATGTAAGACATGCGAGATTTAAAATTTTCCAAACTTCAATTCTGTTCCTTTGTGTGTTCATCCAATATCATTAAAAAAAAAAAAAAGTACACTGGATAAAGTATATGTGATTATGAAATTAAAATTTCTTTGCAAGACAGCCAAAATAAATTTAGGCAAACTACTTTAAATCAGCCTTCAGTAGTTTGCAACCTACTCAGTTTCAAACAGTTTTAGATACATAGTACACACTACATATATTTATCTCATCTTCTTTTCCTTAGTAATGCCTATAGACCAGATCCTGCAATTAATCAGCTCTGTAGGTATAACCCCACCTGCAATTAAGTTTACAATTATTAAAAAAAGCTTTTTGAAGTGGTCCTTGATTCGGGGGTTCTTAAATTAGAACTGGCAGTAAGAAAACTAGCTATCATGGTCCATTTACAAGTACTTTCTAGGACTGCTATTCAAACATATATCAATCTATCCTTGGAAGAATAAAGCAAGCAGATGCTCAGACGGATGCTGATAGGCCACAGCCTGTTCCTATCTGCTGGAAAGTTATGAAGATTTACTTGACACAGGTGAGACACTGCACGTCCCCCTTATGTCCTCGGGCAACCAGGGTTCTCCCTTCTTCCCTGGGTGGGGGCAGCTGGTGAACAGGTAAACGTGTGCAATGTCCTGGCCTTTTCTCAGACGCTCAGATTCTCAGATCCCTCAGTGTGAGGGACCCTGGAACAGTTTATTTTTTTGCAGGAGAAATTTATGCATACAGGCGTGGTCTAAAGTCAGCTATGGATTTAGGATACAAAAGGGATTTACAGCCTGGCCCCCACCAGCAGCTGGTGAGGCTTGGGGCACCCAGATTCTCACAACAACCACAGACAGTGTCCAGCAACCACAAGCAGTTTAGAGATGGGGATGCTCAATAACTTGAATCTGCAAGAAAACGGCAAAGGCCAGAAGGAGAAGAATCCAGAGTCCTGTAATTAGCAAAAATCCCATCAATTGAGACCAATCTCTGTCACTGTTAGGGTCCCATGCCAGTGATTATTGTCTGTACGAGGAAAACCAAGGGCACATCTTTAGCTACATTCATTTAAAGAAAAATACGCAGGACTACTACGTATTACGTTACGTGGCTCCTGTGTTCATAACGTAGCATCTTTTTCTCATCTGTTCAGTGATGCAGCATGGAACAGCACTGTCCCATTTGGACTCCATCGTTAAAGCAGACAGATGAGTATGATGTGTAAAAACAGCTATAGGCAGGGGCAGACTATGAATGGGGCAGCAGAACATGCATGCGTACAGCTACATACAGGTACATATAGCAAAGGAACTCATACTTCGTTAGGTGGTTTAAGAGACTGTTGGATTAGGTGGCAGACAAGCAACGAATAAGACACTTTAAGAGATTTAATTGTGTAGTATGTCACACCCAGCTGTAAGGTCCCTTGAAATCAGATAGCCAGGAGTAGTATTTTCAATTTTTTATCTGAAGTCTTACTTCATGCTCAGGATTTTCTTCATGACATATTCAATTATATATTGGGGGTCTGATTTCCTAAAAAAGACTAAAATTCAGGAAATACCAGAATTTCAGTCATCTTTGTATTTGACCGCAGTCTGAAGTTGGATGGGTTCCCAGAGCCAACAAATGTTTCTACTGCATTGACCGCCCAACCTCCTTAAATGCTCCATTAAAGGCCAATGCTTATTATTTGTCCAGTGCTCATTCTTTGTGTAGCCTACACTTTTCACTGTGGTAAAGCATGCAAGCTTTCTCACTAATAAACAAATCTTTTGTGTACTACTTTCTTTATTGATTTTTTTTTTTTCCTTATTGGGGGAAATCAGGTTCAGCCCTCCTCCTCCTATTTCACAATCATTGCAACACTTACCAGGATATAAGCCATTGTTTCCCCACTACTGATTACACAATAGGTAACGGATATAATTCTCATCATCGTGTAATTGCCAGGACTCACATGTGGTGACATCTTGTGAATACCTTTGAGAAATTCTGTAAGCCTCTCCATACTATACTCACTTAAGTGAGGAGGAAGAGTTTTAGGCGTGTTCCAATGCAACAGATTTTGACCATAATGAGTGAATACACAAATGGTTTGGAAAGTGTTCATAATTATCCTATTGATAATTACCCCCACAAAAATATATTTCTGTGCAGTACATGGATTTTTTTGAGACTAAGTGTCCATTCTTATCTTAAAGAAGTGCTCTGTGAGTCTGAGAAGCTGAAAAGCCCAAGTTCGAATATTAACAACCGTGCCTCAGGTTAAGATGAATATTTATTGCAAACTTCTTTTGAGAAATGGGAACAGTCTAAGCCACGTCTCCTAGATTTTTTTTCCACCACAACATAGCAGGAAAATACTAAATATTTTAAGGTATTTCGGTAGGTAATATGAGTATTTTTGTTATGCAAAAATAGTTGGAGAGAGAAAGATTCTGGTTTTCAAAAGGAAATGGAAGCTAATTGCTTGAAAGAAACTTGTATTTATAAATAGGAACTTTAACTGTTATAAGGGAAAATGAAGGTAGTTGTAAGGGGAAAAATGGGCAATTGCTCTTAACTTCTGCACCATTAACACTTGTGCTGTGTAGAAGAAAGAATAAATAAAGGTTTTGTTTTGAAGAAGCTACTTATGAGCTGGCAATTACGGCTACAGCCTCAGGCTCCTGAAGAAAAAAGCTTTCAAGTGCCAAGCTCAGCTGAGGCTGTTGTATTAAAGAGACGGTAAGTAGAAGATATTTCACAAGCAGAAACAGGCTTGCTCTGCCCCTACTTAGCTAGATGACTAAAAAACCTCTGAAGATTTTAAATACAATCCTACACTGACTTAATACAGCCTTTTACAGGCCAGGGTACATTAGCTTGGGCTCTTACCACTGCGCTTCAGCATGTACTGACCATGCTCGTGTTGCTCTGCTTAGCTTGGAGCATGGGCAGAGCAAGACTTGTTTGTGCCAACAAAATCATATGCAGACATGCTGATAGCCCCAGTGTGGTATGTACTATGGTCCTGCTTGCAGAGAGATGCAGGAAGCCCCTCTGCTCCACAGAGGTCATGCTTACCCTGGCACTTGTGATGGGAAAAGTTTAAATATCCCTGTTTTTCTCAGCTTTTTGGATTGAACCTATCTTTGTGCCTCAGGAGTGTCAAAGAGCTTGTGGCACAAACAATACTTGCAAAAAAAAAAAAAATTTTAGTAATAATTTTACTTTGTTGTAAAGAAACAACAGCTTGTGTGTTCTCATGAACTAGTCAAGACCAAGTGGGTTCTCATGAACTAGCCAAGGCCCAGGTGCGACGTTTGGGGACAAATTATCATTAGCTGCCTTACAATTCACAGGAATCCACCTCCATTCTCTTATATGTCTACATAAAACTACAGACAGTCCTCACCTGTGGTTTATTGTCCAATACTCTTTCTGTCAGATGGCTCTGAACCAAAGTCTGCTAACCACTGGTTTCACTGGGTTGGAGTCATACAGCCTGAATTTTCAGGAAAACTAAGGAAAAGGGCTCGCCTTCAACTGCTCATCAGTGAGCTAGAAAGAAAAAAGTAGAAAGTTCCCACTACATTCTGGAAAAAGATATACTTTGATCTGATCTGTATGTAAATATATATGACATTTGAGTAAACTTCGATTTTTTTTATTTTATAAGCCTTTCTGTTTCTAATACCTGTGAGAGTATCTGTTTTCACTTATCTTGCTTCCATAGGGGCACTGAAATATAAGTTTTTAAAAAATAGCCACCTGAATAGATAGTCCTACTGCATGTTTAGACATACGAATGGATGTCTTGATTTTCAAGTCCAGGAAGCATCCTTTCACTCCCAATAAAATAAATACAAGATATCAGTCATTAATGCTTTTAAAAATCAATTGGTCTTCTAGCTATTGAACAGATCAGCAAAGCAATTGATGTGGAAATTCCTTTAAATTAAAAAAAAAAAAACCAAACATGTGCCTGTTCTACTAAAAAGACATTTAAGATTTGCTTGCATTGCTCTCTTCTTACTAAATATATAGAATGGTCTACTTTAGATATCAAATACTTCCCCTCCAAGCAGAGGCTTGACTGGAAGCCATAAAACAAGCCATCCCATTTACTCTTTTTAACTGAGCTCTTGAAGATCTGGAGAACCAATAAGTCTCCCAGGTAAACACACCCTTAAGTCCTTTAAAATGCAAGTTAATACATTGGGGTTTATATTCCTCAACAAAAGAAACCCCTTCCTTTGAAAAATTAGAAAAGAGACAATTGTCCTACCTAAGACTGTCCCTGACTTGGGAAACAGAAAAATCTGTAACGCCTCAAGACCAGGCAACTACAAAAGTTGAAATTGCACAAATCCAGCCAATTTCCCACCAGGCTTGCACACACAGAGTTACAGACGCTCATTACAATGTAGCATAAATGGAGGTCTAATTAACATAAGAAACTGATCCAAAAGAAAATCCCATCAACATACGTGAAAACGAACCTGATGTGTCTGAAATTCAGCCAACTACAAATTAATTCAACATAGATTACATATACAGGGAGAAAGAGACTCCAGCAGAGTAACTGGCATTGTATTGGTATATATGCCAGGAAGATTCCCTCTTACCCTGTATCCCCTCCCACTCACTAAGATGAATTATATTTGTGCACCATATGTTCCAGCAAGAAACAAAGCAGTGGTCAAGCTCTTATTTTTGATCACTGTAATTTCTTTCTAAATTAATTTGCATTAGGTCTCTTTCCCCTTTCTAGACTATTGATTCTGGGCCAAAGGCAGCTATATTGTGGTCTTGTGAAAGACTGAAGGTTCTTGTCACCGGACCCCTGAACTGTCATTTACAGTTGCTGATGGCCTCGATCCAGGCTGGTGCCACAGTAGCATATGTGGCACTATGGGAATACCAGCGTGGCAGCAAGGAAAAATGTAAAGATGCCTCAGCTGCATCCAAAGTAAAAATAGCCCAAGAATAAGGCTGTGTTGCTGTGGCTTGTATACTCCAGTATCCAAACTAGCTTAACTGTGAGCGTTGCTCTGTCCTACAGAGCTAACAGCAGAGGTGAGGAGCAGATATAAGCGCTGACTACAGGCACGTCTACAAACTCTTACCGTGCATGTGATAGCCACCTGTGTGAAGGATCTTCTGACACAATCCTGGTGAAAGCAATTTTGTCTGCTTCTCCAAAATAATGATACTATGTTAACTCTTAGGGTCTGTTTCTATGAAGTCTATGTGAAATAAAGTAAGGTGTGAAGCCACAGAGCTCCAGTGACCCTACAGAGTTACCACCCGGTGCTACCTTGACATAAACACTCTTACCACATCCTAAGTGTTCATATGAACAGTTAGCGTAGAAAATCCGCACTGTAGCCACTGACTGACTTGCTATGCCAAAGGATTTCAGAGACATCATTTCATCTGCCAAGTACAACCAGGTGTAGAGTACTCAATCACACTAGTTAGAGTATAGGGCAAGTACCTAAGCCATATAATTTGAACAAAGTAACTTCAGAAATCCTGGTCCTATTCAGCCTGCTGCTATGTGACTGAGCAGCAGATATTTGTGTCTTCATGCTGGAGGAAGAACTATTTTTCTTCTCTTTATTGCTGTGGTCTCTAGATCTCAAATGATCTGAAATACTGTCTTAGTTAAATTCATGTTGCTCTGCCCTTCAGGTCATAGCTGATGCCAGGGCCAGAATATCCTCCAAAACACTGGCAGATGTTTGTTTGAGTGGACTTTTATAGGTCTGAAGCCTCATTAGTTGTTTTCATGACCCGAATACTAATTTAGCAGGGTGATCCTTAGGCTCTGGATCTGAATACACAGGAAATTCTGATGAATTTCACTCTATGGGTACTAGTTATCATTATTTAGAATAATATGGATTAATTTAATAAATACCTTTTATGCCAATAAACATTCTGGTTGAGTATAGCATATGATTAACGAAATCCCTATAATAAAGCTAAGTATTTTAAGTCAAGATGTCCCAGTAAAAAATAAATTGTTGGGTCAAGTGGCAAATGAAAGATATTCAGGATTGGTAACACCTCATTAAAAACCATTTCAGCTGCCCTGAGGCAAGATGTTAATACACAGTAATTGTCTACCCAGAGTGAATCTTTTTCCAGTTACATGAATAATGCAAAATAACTATTTAAATCTGCTTATGTCTTTAGCAGATTCACTATAGCTTCAAAATTAAAGAGTAATTTTTTAAATGTTTTATGCTACTATCAGAAGTTCACAAATAGGAGAAAGAAGAATAAAACCAGTCTCCTCAAGTACAAACTTCCCTTGCAGAGAACAAAGAAAATAATTTAATTAGAATATCTGTGAATCCCAAGGAATTAATGCTGCTGCTACATCTGCATTCATCTTGTTGGTCTAATAAAACTGTAAACAAATAATAGGACACCAGTAATAGTAATTTAAACAGCGTGAGTGATGTCTATCGCTGTACCACAGAAAATTACAAAATGTTTTCCTACTGCCTATGTAAAGTTTTGTGTGTGTTCAGCAGTTTAACAAAGAATATCAGTAAGTAGTGGAACAAAGTGGCCTTTAATGTAGGTTAGCTCAAATTCTGATAAATCTCAAGTACCCTCACAATCAGAAGACAATCTCCCTCTTCAGTCTGCCTGTAGAAAAAGAATTCACGCGGCACTATCCTTAACAATAAATAAATGATTATAATGTTGCTTTCATTATTCTGCTACATAGTGCGTTCAGTCTCCTATTAACTGTCGATTGGCTCAATCCTACAAGCACTCTGTACTCTCGTGTGCCGATCCCAAACCCAGGGAGCAAAAAAGCTCCAGAGGCTGAACCTGGAGTCTCCTGAAGGCACTAATACAAGTGTAAAAAAGATGCAGGATTACTCTGAAAAAAAACCCCAAAGCTTCCCAAGGTGGGCTTGACTTGGTTCAGGATTCCAGAACACTGAGGGAATGATTAGGAAGAAAAAACAACTGATTGCTGTATCAGAGTGAGAAAACTTCATTAAGGATCCTACTGAATAGTGAGGTTCCTAATAACGACAACATACATATGCTCAAAACCCCCGTAGAATTCTCCACATGAGAGATAATACGCAAAACCCGGGATATCTACAACGCATTACAGTATGTGATAATGCTTTTAATACACAGCATGCTGGGCATACTCATAATATCAAAGAAAACTGTATGATTTTCTTAATAAAGTGGTTTTGTTTAGATTTAAGTAAGTATATTTACTACAATGCGTTGTATTAATTTCATTGTGATTCTCAGCCTTTCATGTTTTAAAAGTTAGTAATGGAGTTATGCTGACGTCTGCAAAAAAATGAGGCAACTGTGCAGACAAAAGACATCTAAAACACAGCACCAAAATACAATCTTGGAGGTGCAATAAGATTCAAATTTGCAAATAGAGAACCGTTCTAACAGAATTAAACTAAGCCAGGCAAGACTTAAATGTTTCGGCATAAGCAGATATTTTGGAGGAGCAAATCTTGTGACAGGTTTATGCATCTCAAAGTAATATTTTGATGTTTCAGACTTTGAATGGCTAGAAAAAGGAAGTTTGCATTTTTGCTTGGATTACTATTTTATAAATTATTACCCAAATTTTTGGAAGAGCTATAGTTCCTGATGCTATTTCCTAAAATTGATACTTCACAAAATATTTCATGAAAGTAGATGTCTTGATACGTACTTAATGTTGAAATAAGTAGTTTACAGCTTGGACCAAGAAAATTTGTATCTCTGTTCTCTAAAATAGTTTTTACAAAAATACTTTTGGCTGCAGCGACTTGATCAGTGATACACAATTTGTGTATTCTAATGCTGCCTGCAAGTTGAAAGCAAGGCTTAATATAGTGCTCAGGAATATTACTGACATATATGAAGATTTTATTTGTTATTCATGCCTAACAATTGGTCAATATTATTTTTCTTGTGTGTCCGCTTTACTATAAATATGATGATCTCTGTTTTGCAATCTAGAATAAATATTCTGCTTCAGTTGAACAAGAACGTGTTACCACTGGATTGAGTTTTCCCATTAGCAAGAGACATAGTGGGTGACAAACACTAGCTCAAAGGCTTGTTGTTCCCCAGAATTAAGTGAAATTTCCTGCTCATTTCTGGTAGTCTATCCTGAAAGGTTTGTATTAATTAGCATACAAATATAATTTAAGTAACTGTAAATTGTCTTGGTAAAGAACCTTTTATGCTCAGGGAAGATAATTTCCTCTAGTAACTACGTTATCTTATTGACTCGTATGGGTCCTACAACAATAAGCCACACAAGGCATGAATCCATAACGTGGTATGTGGGGAATTTAAATCTCTGTTGTGTTAGCGAACAAGCTGCTCTTTTAATTAGACTTTTTAAGCTATATGTTTCACTGTCTATATTCTGAATTTATGATATAATGAAATCAGGGTAGGAAAAAAAATAGAAGAAACCTTGAAGTTAGAGTAAAGAGACTAATCAAAATCCACAAAAGTCATGGGTTAAGGACATTACCACAAAGGACAGCAGAGGATGAGAGAGAAACATGCAGCCAAAGAGGACATGTGCCTCATCTCTAATGTGTTTTCTTTCCACTTTTTAAGTTGGATGTGTCAGGATACTGCTTTACACCAGTGAAGTTTTTGACATGTGCTCCACTAAAACAATGAGGGATAACAAGGGAACCCCTAGCTCAACCTTGATTCTTAGGGTGTCATGAATCACAGTATCAATTTGCTGCTTACGTTATTGCTTCCAAAACAGACAAACAATGAAACACAATTCCATGTTTTATCACACAAAGGTCCTCCCTACGATTTATATTCAGTGTCTTACTGGACAGCCACCTATAATTGAGGGTTTCCAAGCAGAAGTTGAAAGGAATAGCAAGCTGCTACTGTTTCTTACTTTTCTGTGTGAGTGGCAGTTTTATGTCTCAGTTACCAATGATATTTTCAGTCTTGAAAGCTTTCACCAAACTACTGTTTCTAATATGTTTACATTACACTATTACAGTTGGAACCCTTCTCTTAAAAAACCCGAGTACAAATCAGTGTCTAGCAAAAGCACTTTCTTGACAACTATTGACTTGATTAAACTTCCTGCAAAATGTAATAAACGAGATAATTTGCAGGACTCTGTTCAAATATGATGGTTTCTTTTTCCAAAATTTAACAACACTTAATTTTCATATTACTGTAATTTTTATGACATGACTAAAGGGTAATCTGGAAATCCCCTGACTGCCCAAGCAGGCAATGCATGCCTTAGTAATAGAGAAAACCATCTGGGTTTGCACAGATTTTGCAAAATGTAGATATCGATGCTAAAAATAGATAGCAGGTAGGTACTATGCAGTCTGAAGCCCTCTGAAGAGATTGGGAGCAGTTGTGCTCTCTTCTCCTATTGACTTGTTTCAGTCTTGGTTTGAAAAGTCTGTTTTTCAGACAAGCAAGGCTAGTTCATGCCTACCATACCCTTAGCCTTCCCTGCTGAGAATACCAACAAGAACGTCTCATCTCCATGTGATATTTAATCTAGACTGTAAGCCCCTCAGGGGCAGAGATCACATCTACTTGTCTGTAAAATCTAATGTGCACATATGGCAAAGAACAAATAGTAAAAAGGATCACAGGCAATATGTGATGCTAACTTTTGTTTACCTTTCCAACATGAGAACATATTTACACCACAAGTACCTTCCAGAATACTTGAGCCTGATAAAGCCCGCGCAGCTCTAGTCAAAACGCACACAAGGGTGATGTGGTGCCACTCAGTTCAGTAACATGAAGTTTTATCATCAGCCTTTCTGAAGCAAAACCGTTCTGTTAATAGTGTTTGATGTTTAAAGGCTAGCTAGGAAGACTGAATACTTTGGTTTTTTTCCTAATGTATGTCTGATGTGACAGCTGCTACCTGATTTAAGGAGAACTGGAGAAACTCCAAAAATAGCAACAGAATTTAAAGTAAGTAATGACAGAATTTTTCAGCTTTTAAAAAAATTTTTCTTATTTCTTTCCCCAGTCAGGAAGTAGCATATAGTAGCTGCATGCTGTCAGCAATGCACTACTGAGAATTGTTAATCTGTGAATAGGGACCTGGGAAGAATTATGTTACTCAGCGGTGCGCTAATCACCTGACCGCGGCAGTTAAAAATGGCTTCAACGCAACAAAAATGCTCGTTGCTAGCGGGCTATCACAAGGTGGGCTTGACTATTTTGTTTCCAACTGGAGGTTGTGCCAGAAAAAGCTAGCGTTGCATCTTAAAAGTAATTTAAGCAAGGAGCCTGCTTCGGCCAACATGACAATAATCTGAAATAACGCAGGTGAAAAGCTAAAAATTGCCTTCCCAACGCGAACACCCTCTGCTGAAATCATAAAGTATGCACATGATCCTTGGGTTAGAGCCGGGAGCCAGCTTTCTGCCAGAGCTGGCATAGTAGTAGAACATTATTTGGATTCAAAAACTATGTTAGATAGGACAACAACATTGTCTTTATGACTCATTTTTGTCAGACTGGATTCAAAACTTATACCAACAAATTTGACATTTCATACTGCTCTGCAGAAAGCAAGTAAAATGAGTCCATGTTTTAAAACAGCAGGGAAGCTTCCAGTGCTACAATTAACTGGTAACATATGCCACTGCTGCCAAGAGGATTTTTAATCTCTTTAAACATTAATGTAGCATTTTTGCTTCTGTCGCAATAAGGCAGCCATCTGTGTTTGAACCTGCTGGGAAACTAGGGATATGTTTACAGAGAGAGAAATAGAGAGCGGCAGAGAGGGAGGTAGACATCCATGTTTCTAGACCCAGCATCAAAAATAACAATTCAAACCTTTTAAATAGTATTATTAAGGTGTCATAGAGCAGTAGGAAGATTGTTAAAATGCTCAAACTGCTCAATTTAAAACAGTACAAAAAACCAACCCCCAACCCAGCACATATTCTCCTCATTTAATATACTTGCTTTTCTGCATAACTGTGAGCAGTTAATAAAGGATTTCATTACAGACTTATTTTCAGGCAAATCCCAGTTCTATGACTTTGAAACAAACTTCTCCTATAATATTGAGCAACAGTAAAAAGGTAAGAGTTCTGCAAATCCTTTCAGCACGAGCCTCCAATTCTGCATTTCTATAAGCACTGTATTCTAACATCAGGACGTATCTCAACAGAGTGAGCACATCTTTTAAAGTGACTTCAACTCTTAAAATATAGGCCACTCAAATTCTGTACCCCAAACTGGATGTCCTGTTCTCTACAGTCTGGGGCTATTCTGATAAAATATCACATCATCTGCCCATCTTCTTTCCATCCGAGCTCAGTTGTCCTTCCTTTTAGTCCTTCTTGCTCCACACCGGTACTAACTAAGGCTCTGCTCTGGGCTTTAGCCTGCTTTCACAAATGCCATGTGGTAATCCTGTCTCTGTCCTTTCCCCTCCTCCGGGCACTGAGAAGGTTGGAGCCACTGGCCAATCTTAACTAATTGTGAGCCATTTCAGCCAGAGTTATTGCTCTAGAACCGTAATGAAAGGAGAGATGGAAAGAAAGCCAAATTTCCCCACAGCAGGAAGGCTTCAACCAGAAACAACCAAGCAATCGAGGCATGTAAGAGCTCAGAAATAAGCACAGTCCCACCGAGTCCTCCTCTGCTGTTTAAAGAAAATGGGGGGTGGGGGTGGGGCGGCGGGTGTGGAAATATACTCTGGACCAGGGAGGACTGAGGAAGGAGAGAAACTCAAGTACTGGGGAGGGGTATAGTAAGGAAGACAGCACTGGGACAAAGGCATAGGAACCAGGCCCTCTTAGCCACATTTTTAATTTAATTATTTTTTATTAGGAACGAATGTCCTCTGAGAACCAGGTACAAGATCGCAAGCCCACAGTTATCATCTACAAACATATAAAAGGTTATGGATTCACCCATCTTGGAAAAATATCAGCTCTGGTTTTTTTTCCCCTAAGTTCTGTCTACGCTCCTTGGGATGGCAGCCTTCATAACGTGAACAAGTATCAGGAAAAGAAAAAGCCCAAGGGATTTAGCCTAAGTAGCACACACTTCACTCAAAACCATGTCTTAAAAAACCATAACCATCCATCTCTCTTGCTTCTGAGGAAGATCCCAAAGCAGCTCCCAGCTGCTCAGATGACTGCTGCTGGCTTTAGAGCCAACGTACGCTCAGCAGCACAAGCCAGCTGGATCCCATCAGGGCCAGCCGCTCCACTGAGCAACACGTGGGACAAGTAGCCACAAAACTAGTTGCAATGGCATGAAAAACATCCCAAACCAAGGATGGATTCCTGGTAAAATGCCAGCACTGCCACAGATTACTGTGGTCAGTATAATTCACACGGTTAATATTTTTAATTTGGTGGCCTAAATTGTTAAGTGCTGACATCCAACATCTTTTGATGAAGCTGCAGGTGCTCAGCAGTTTTAAAAATGTAGCCACACATATTTGGGCCCATTTGTTTTTCCTGGCTACAGAAATTCAGGTGGGAGATTTTAAAGAACTTAAGTATGCTTTTTGCTGCTGGGTTATCGCTGGTTGCTGTGGATATATTGACTAATGGATGGAAAGGGGATACAGGAGTGGTCTATTGTGTTATTAAGACTTGTCAAGCAGGAGATAAACCCCCTTTTAAATGGATATGTGCATAAGTTAAAATACATCAGCATGAATTTAGACACAACTGTATAAACCCTGGAGTGATATTTTTGGCTGCAGCTCCTAATTTAGTTTAAATGTAAAATGGCGATAAATTATAGTTATTTCTCACACAGACAATTAAGTACCTAATATTTATAAAATACTATGGAACACACAGAGCTCTAAAGTCTGGGAAAAATCTTATACTTTTTTTTTTTTTTGTGATTTATTACATCCTATATATTTCCTGTTACATGCCATATATTACCTAATGAAAGAAAACCTGTATGAAAGGAATGACTTCCTTTCTTATAACACTTGTTTCAATTTTCATCATCATAGAATCATAAAATCGTTTTATCTCTTTTTGTTTAAAACTGGCCTATTCTGAGCCCTTTCTTAGGTTTCCTGAACTTGAAACTTGCATGTACTAGCTTGTATCTTTGTTATCTGTTGAACTCGACCATTAAAAGATAAGTGTAATGCTCTGACAAATTAGTTTATCTGCCAACGGTTAAGCTCTGACTAAAATTGTGAGCTGCTTGATTTTGAATCACTAAATATGCACTTAAGTATTTAAGAGTTCCCTACATTTTTTGCCATTATACTTTAAAAAATATTTTATCGCAAACCAATTCTCTGAGAACAAGCTAAGGTAATCCTGGCAGATCAAAACTATTGTTATTGTAAGACTAGTGAGAGAAAACGAAAATAAGGGCAGCAAAATCTCTGACAATTACAGTATTTGAGCTACCTGCACAGAAGCAGTGCGATATGTCTACATGACTCATCACTGCGTTTTTTTAAAATATTTTCTCTATTTTTTAATACTTGGGGTTGCAGCTAGATTTTGGCTTTGAAATGACATACTGTGATTTCCTTGGCATTTGCTTTCTGCAAAATACTTGAGATAAATGATTTTTGTTCTGAAGCAGAATTGTTATTATTTTTGTTTCATAAACTCTTGCAGAATTCTAACTTTCCACAATCTCTATGTACAGAATCCTTCTGCATTACTGCTCAGTGGCAAAGGAAGGACGCCGATCCTGCTCATACTTGTGCATACATTCACTTGCTAAAAATGTGAAGAGGTTGATTGACCTATTCATAAGCCTGAAGCTAAATATAGGTGTATATTTTTTCACACACAAACTGAAGGCTACTCCATTAGTTAGCTACCTTAAAAAAAAAAACAACAAACCTTTACTAGATATTTAATTCAATGAACCACTATGGGTGATAGGTAATATCAAGAGAGTATTAAAGTTTTGCGATGGATTAATTAAGGACCAAAAAATTAACTTAGAGAAAAATATTGATAATAAAAAGCCCAGCATGAAATCTGCTGCTAAAATAGTTACTAAAACCTACTTGTCTTCAATAGTGTTCAAGGAAATACCGATATTCACTCAACAGCAAAAAACCCCAGCAGACTAATAATATTCTGTAATTAACAGAGGCAGTCCAGAGAGACCGTTACTTTAGCACAGAAAGCAATCACGTCAGTCAGGTATGATTTGCTCCTGTTCAACCCATACTCGCTTACCCCAGACTTTTCCCTCTTGTACCTGAAAACAGTTTCCACGACTTTCTCCACAATCTTTTGGTCTTTTCCAACCAAAGTGATTCTATGATTCTTCAGGCCTGTGATTAGGTTGTCCAGGCCCACAGTTCTCCACATCCTCCTTGCCTTCAAGAAGGAAGTAGCAATCCCACCTATGAGTCTTACAGCCAGATTCAGACATTAAAATAATTTCTGATGGCAGGAAGAAAAGATCTCTGCCAGGTGCCAGCAAAGGTTGTTAAATATAAAGCAACACAATGGTTGGCAGTGTAGTAAAATTGTATAAACTTTTTTTTCCTTTTGAATTTTTCAGCCTTGACTAAACTGACATCCCTTTGATTGGGAATGTTAACAGAAATGTTAAATAAATCAGGCGTAAAAATAAATTAAAACTTGAAAATTTGGACTCAACAAGTTGTTAATAAGTTGCTGATCTTTTACAGAATAGAACATTACAGGTGTTCATAACTACCCTCCCTGAAGGCCAATCTCAGTTACATGGTTTTACCTCAACTAAATCCGAGTTATTTGATATTTTGACAAATTGAGTGAGTCAATTTTCAACAGTCTACTTTATTAGCTGGCAACATACCTCTGAATACCTTAGATTGTCAAGTACACCAGCTTTCTTATTATTGCTTAGAAGGATAACAAAGAATACATCTATCGGCACATGTGTTTTCGCATTTCAGTTCTCCTTTTGCTTTGTCCCAGTCAACATTTATGCTTCCTGGATGCAAATCAATACAGTTGAAACAGCCCAGCCAGTCTTTATTGTAATAATAAATCAGAAGCAGAATCAAGATTTTCAAAGACATTTACCTATGGAATTAACCATCTCTGGTTAATTTTCTTTAAAAATCTTCATTCCACTTGGTGAGCTAAACCACTACACACAGTTCTCACATTAGATGGAATGAGGCTTACTTCTTCACTTAAATAGGCTTCCACACTCAAACAGACAAGATGATTTAGGATAGCAATATTTAATGGGTACACATATTATTAAACACAATCATGACTATAACTAACAGTGTGAATATACTGAAATGATTCAAGATACAGTTCCTATTCATTTTTATGCCAGAACTCTATCAGACTTGAATGAGTACAAGACAAGACCATTATTCTGCTCCTTATTCCACTACTGGAAAGCTAAACTCCATCCCTACAGCTCTCGGACATATTCATTGTCTTTATATTAGCTCTCTAGGGTTTGGGGGGATTTAGGTTTTATTTTTTTCTGTCTTTTTTTTTTTTTTTTTTTTTAAATTGTTGGTCAATGTTACTTTGCAAAAACTAGTATTGTTGGCTCAAATATGGATTACTGATCTGATTGAAGTTTACTAGTGCCATCTCACAGAACAGAATATAGAATCTTATCTCATACAGGGCACTTATCAACTGCTACAAATATCACATTCAAAATCATGTAATGACCAAATTCAAAGTCCGTTTCTTCTGTCATCAGTTCTCTACCGTTGTCGGAGTTTTCCTTTCACACAAAAATCAAACTGATTTTTCCTCTCTCTCTCTGGATCAATTTCCTTCCACAATGAAAATCAATTCTCAGTCACTTTGTCCTCCACAGTCAAAGTCAATTCCCCTCACGCTGACATACATATTCAAATATCTCCCTCTGTAACTCAACACCACTTAGTGCATGCACCATCAGCATCAATTCAACCCACAACCAAGTCTTTATGAATTGATTTGGTTTACCCACAGCCAAACAAAATTAATCCCCACTCACACTCGCTGGATCAATTTCCTCATCCCAGCTGAAATCTGTTTCCCCTCACTGACCATCCTGTTCCTCCCCGATCACGCAGAAATGTGTTTCTATCCTGACTTGTGCCCTTCAGAAGCTCTGGTCTCCTCCTACTAGCACGTCCCTTTCAAGTTTTTATTCCAGCTTTTTCCTTTCTTATTCCTTGTTCACAACTGGTAGAAGTCCCAGAATATATTATATGTTGTTCTCCTCTTCCTTTACTTTACACCACTGTCTGGGCTCTCTTACACAGAATTCATTCCTAATTCAGTACTCCATAATTTTCATACATCTGTTGTTCTTCTCTGTGGCTTCTTCATTCCTTGTTAAAACTCCACTAGTCTGCCTTTCCTATAAAGCATCTAGTCTTATTTCACAGGGTGTAGGTCTTACCATGGTGACTCAAGTAAGTGGCTGAAGCCTGGACTGAGGGCTGCTAAGGCATTAGGGGCCTCTTCTTGACATGTAGGAAGAATAACAACCCATCCCTCTTAAGAAGTTTGTTCAGCAACAGATCCCAATAGCACTACCACACCTACACATGAGACAGTCCAGCTCTGACAGGGGGAGCGAGAGTAGCTACGTTTCACTTCTACAGAATTGCAGGCGGCCTTCTATGGGTGACAACTTGGGAAGATATTTTCAGCTTTAGAAGACCCCTCAATATTCCTTAAAACCCCCTAAACACCTTTTAATTTACTGTTGGAACATGATAGGATATGGTAGGATTAGTAAGAAAACTTTCAAATTTACATATTATGTGTCTCTAAAATAATCTCATCAAGTCTCTCAGAGTTTGAAAATAACCTCTTTATAAGCAGCATTTTTAAATTTTAGCATACATTTACCACAATCCTATTTCGCTTTATTCTGTTTCAACTATAAAGAAGAAAACATACAAACTGCGTTCACAGTGTTATCTTTTTAGTATCGATCACTAGTATCTTGGCAAGTAATTCCAAAACTTAAGCGGTGACAAAATAAAATGGAAAAGGATATGTTATAGAGTTATAGTCACATGGAGTTTGAAGCCTATTCATGTACAGCAATTAATTTCTTTTAGAACTGCAGGATGTTCTTAATATCTGGTTTTTCCTTTCAAAAAAACCTACATAGTAGTCCACTAAGTTTAGTTAAATATAAGTTGAAATACTTAATTGGATCAAGTAATTAATTCTACCTGTACATTTCCTTCCCTTTTACTTATTCACTTACTTTGCTCAAGGTGCAAGTACTTTTCTTACATACCGGTCTCTTGAGATTTCAATACACAGCTCTCGGAAACATATCCCCGTTGGTGTAAATTGTCACAATTCCATTAACTATCTTCTCCGAACATCTCAGACCCAATCATTCCCTCTAACAAATATTTGTGGGATGTCATTTTTAAAAAATGTTTTACAGATGGACTCTGAAGAAAACCCACCCACTCATCATATGTCTCTCGTGGTGGTTTTTATACCTTTTTGTGGATTTTCTTCCAGTCTTTTCTGATTATGTTTTGAGAATAATTGTTTTACAGCTCAAGAAGAAGGAAAAATGAAAACATAAGCAAATATTCTAAATAATAGCCAACCAGAGTTTCACCATCATTCAGCCTTCGAGTAAGACTTCAGGTGACGTTAGATAGATATGATAGAAAAGTGCATGCAGAAAACAAATGAGATCAATATTCAAGTTTTGGTGTGAAATGATAGATGTCATATCTAGACTATCTAAAATAAATTATGTAGTCTGATGACATTCACCTTCAACTTTATTTCAATGCATAAAAGCTGAAGACCTGAACTACAGTGGCTAGACTGTGTTAATGTGCTAATGTAATGTGCTTCAAATTTTTTTTGACAAACGCATTATGATACCGATCACAGAATTATACTTGTATCTCAGTTACTTCCATGATACTAGTCTATTTGATACATAATTTCAGAAGACTTTGCTCTCCCCAAAATAAAATTAACACTGGTTTAGGAGAAAGTAATTTTATTCGCTCATGACTGTCTTCAGCTATTGCCTCTACCAGCATTTAAAAACTGTAATACTAGTTATGTGCTCTGTTTGTAATTAAACTCAGTGCAAAAAAGGGAAAAGCTTTCAGCAATCATCAAAAGTGCAAAAAACCAAAACAAAACGGTTATTTTGTTGGCGTAGAGCAAGGCATGGCTGACTGCTTTCCTGGAAACCTAGTGTATGAGGGTTCCAGTTCCATCCTCTGTATAAATGTATTAGTACCTATTGTTTTAGCACCAGGTGCATGTGTTTGTCTACAAATTATTTTCCTTCTGAAGGCCAAAGAACAAAAGCCAAAAAATCCTAAATTGGAAAGTAACCTCATCCAAGCTCATACGCAGGAAATCCAACACTCAGATATATCATTCCAAAAACCATGAAGACAACGCAAAGGAACCATTATACGTGCATTATACAGAGGAAAAGGACAATATTTACTCAAGAAAACTCACAGTCTCACCGAGACATTAGGGGAAGAAATGTTCTTTCCCTTTACGGCAAGCCAGTATCTGTCCTATGAGCCACTCTGCCAAAAGATGCAAGGGACAGAGAAGTAAGGGACGCTATTTCTGACAGCAGGTTCACCCAGGAAAACTCCTGCAAAGCTTAGTGTGACCCTGCAACTGCTGGCACTAACGGGGACATTCTCTTTGCACCGAGAGACCTCACGACAGCTGATGTAGCCCCCAATGCTTTCTCAACCACTGTCTTGCATTCGTATAATAACCACTAGTAAGGTATCTTCAGCCCTGCCCTGCAACCTCTGAATATGTTACTTCTTTAAATTGAGAAACAACTGGTTACTCAGATACAAAGTTCTCGAGTACAAAGCCTAATATTGTCTTTGATTTCAATATGAGTTTGATCTAATTATTTAGCAATAAGATAAAAACCTGAAGGTTATTTCATCACTTTATCATAGGTCTTGCTGTACAGTCAGAACAATGAAATTATTGTGTTAAATAACTGAAAGTGTGCTTAAAATGTAAAGTTACGTGATGCTTTGTTTTTTCCATTTTCTTTTTTCCTCTCCAAGACTTGGTTGAGTGCACAGCTGAAGGGTTGTGCCCATGTTAAAAAAGGATCAGATTCATAAGAAGAAATAGATGAATGGAATGGCACTTAAAAAAGTGAAAATACTTTAAATTTTATAGGAATTTTTACAATTATCTCACTCCTACAATCCAAAGTAAATAAATCATTGCAACTCCTTGTGATCACATTGTAACGATGAACAATGGATCTGAAGCAATTCTGGAAAACATCACACACACAATCTACAGCAGACCTTTGTGCTCTGCGTCTTTAATGTCAGAAGCTATAGAGAAGTCCACTCAGGTATTGCCCATTTTCTGCAACTCTGGTTTTCCAATTTTGAATTATTTTAAGGAACAGGCTTAGAATATTCAGATAGATTTTTCACAACTTACATAGAGTCACCTAAGAGTTGAAAATAATCCTCTTACGCTATGATAGTACAACCAGCAGCACCTCTGCTATTAAAAACCAGGTATTGGTCAGGATATACCCAAATGAAGATTTCAATTTAAGCTTTCACATTTAGACATCATCAAAGATCTGACACTGCTACTCCTGCAACACAAAGCTACAAAGAGACGCAAGAGGAATTATCTGTACTGTAAGAATTTGGGAAGGGAGGGACTTATCCTGACGGATCTACTGAGCAAAGTTGCTCCTCCATAGGAGGCCATTTCAGTCCTCTGTGAAGTTAAAAGAATATATCACTTTCGTCTGTGATCCTTTTTTTTGCTTCAGATCACATCAGTAACATCAGCAGCTTAGAATGGGAGAGCGTTGTGTTACAGTTGCCAAGAGTGATTTCCACACACACAGCTCACTGATTTCTGTGTTAAACGCTTTTTAGAAACCCTCTTTCCTGTTGAGAAGCATAAGCATGGATTTAGTATTCAGGGGTTCAGGTACGGATAACATTGTGCATTTGATTAGCTTTCACTGAAATATGCTGCTTGGCTCAGTAATGACACAGTTCTGAAATAGATATCTAGAGAGTTATTAAAGTTTTAAGCCATATGGACAACATTCACCTCTGAGGCAGTGACAGAGAAATAAGCCGGTGGAATAAAGGGAGAAGGAGACTTGGGAGCTGGTAGATGAGTTTGCTGCTCAGAGAAAACACAAGAACAAAGGAATGGGAAAGGGGCGTTTCTTGAAAAGGGCAAGAAGAGGCTTTTGAAGTAGAACATTTTCACTTTTTTACCCATCCTGGTTCAGTTTGTCACCGGTCACTCACCATACAGAGCCATGTCTCCTGTGAAGAACCTCTGAGCTTTTTCTCCTTCCACAATGAAGTTCTGTGTCCACACGTCCCATTCCAGTCTCCAAAAAGTAGTTCTCGGTAGGTCTGTGGGTAAAATAGGTGGATGTTTACTCTGCATGTGCTTTTAACCTCCTCTGTCTATAGGGATGAATGAGGCAGATTAAGGAAAAGGCAATAAAAGTCAAAGTGAGAATGGCCATGGTCAGCCAGTTTCTTCCTCTAGAGGTTCACCACTAGGTTTAGATGAGTAAGTATCTTAGCTGGCGATAACAAGTAATGTCCTTCTTCGGTCACATATAAACCAGAAAATAGCACTCAGAAATGATTATTGCCTTCCTAAGTTAACCGATTCTGTGAAAAAACAAATGCAGAAAAAGGCATGCTCCAAAAAATGTCTCATACTTGCTTTTTTGGGTGGAGGAAATAGGGGAGCAGGGGAACACTGCAAACTCACCTGAAGTGCAGCAGCAAGCATGAAATGAAGCCAAAGCAATTAAGCATGTGTGAACTATCGTTAGCAGGGAGGATGCAAATTACTACCTGTATATTTGACTTTCCAAATTATTCAGGAATGCTGGGAAGGGAAGTCAGCAGCCTAGGGGGTGATGGGATCAGCTAAATATCTAGGAACCCAGGTGGAAGTAGAAGGGAGACAGGAGGAGTTTTCTGCTTTTAGAGGGGGATTTGTCCCCTATAAAAACTGCAGTGGAAGTAACAGTAGGTGAAAGGAAGAACCTGAGAAATAAGGTACAATTCCAAAATTTGATACAGGAGGAGATGATTCTCTTTTCTGCAGTCCCTTAAACCTCACAACAGAGGAAGACAGTACCATGCCAGTTGTGCAAGTCAAAGGAAGGGCAGCAGCCACCTATCATGTGGAAGGAATTAAGGTAGGAACGATGGCCAGCACTGCCCAAGTTCTCGGGTGAGGCGAGTTTATCCAGCTGTGGCACAAGTGCGGCACCCCTTGCTGCCAGGTAAGCGCCCAGCCTCCGCAGCCCGCTGGCTCAAGGCTAGCCTCTACTGTTCCTCCAGAGCAACGAGAAGACCAAGAGAAGCACAATTCCCAATTCTCCTTTAGGGGCCATTTCAGTTTAATTTAGGAATTAGCTTCTGGTACAGTCAGCATCTCTATAACAACAAAGAACTAAAGAAAATAAAGAAAATTTAAGAAAATAACTTGTGCATTCTCAATTTATTTGTATTTCTGTGCTACAACCTGGCTCTTAAATATTTTATTTAGATGTACTTCTCAAACAAATTTACTTTTTTCCTACTTAGGGCCTGTAACCAGGCCAATGTGTGTTATTTTCAACTGTTTTCAGTATTACATTTCCCTCTCTTAATATTTGTTTTCAGGTGTCGTTCTTGGCTAGATTTTCCAGAGCTCAAAGAGGTGTGGAAATTTCATATTCCATTCAGCACTTTCTCATGAGATATGAAAAGAGTATTCATAGAAAGCAGTTGTATTTGGGTTTAACATTGTTAGCATTTCCTCTCATGAGGGATATTAAATAATTTCATGCACAACTGCTCAAAATATTTTTTAAACTTCTGTAAACATAAGATTGCCAAAATCTAACATATGTTATGTGGTATTTAATCCTCAAGAGGAACTGAAGGAACAAAACACTTCTGCTAAAGTAATTAATAAGCACCAATACAGATACCTAGAAGCTGTTCCATCAAAATGAATCATATCCTCCTGTAAGTCACACCCAATATTTAGCAGTCTGAAAAAGAAAATTCAATACACAAGAATGCCGGCTAAAACAAGTGCTGAAATCTTATGTATCGAGATCAAATCACCAAAGCTGTGCTACCTTCTGGTGCTCCTGAATTAGGAAAAATAGGGAAGTTATTTGTAGAAAATTAATTTTGCCTCTGAGAAATCTGTTTTGGCACAGCATCTGAATCCTGTGGGGACCAGCGAGTAATGTTAAAGTGTATGCTAATAAATTATTGAAAGTACATTAAAAACCAGGAGAGTTCCCTAACTCCATTACATTGGTAAAGGTATTTTTAGTTGCCACTTACAAAAGTGACAGATAAGTCTTACTTTTTGTTTTACTGCAATTTACGGTATGCAAGATTCTTTGTTAAAGTGAACCTCATTATAATACTTGGTAAGTATTACAGTACTTCGTATACATTGTCCTAATATTTATTAAGCAAAAATAGAAACAGTCGATAGTGAAGTTGGTGGATTAAGCTCAGGCCACGTGTGAATCTTTTTAATAAACATAGACTTCCTCAGGGTGTAACAAAAAGTCAGAGCTTTTTCTATCAGCTCAGCAGAAAAGCTCTTGTCTATGGTTACTAGATAGTGCTGTTTGGTGAGGGCTACGGGAAAATGTTTTCCCCCAGTGATATGGGGGAAAACAAAGTAAAATTCGTGGGTTGGGATAAAGACAGTTTAATAGGACAGAAAAGGAAGGGGAAATAATAATATATACAAAATAAGTGATATACAATGCAATTTCTCGCCATCTGCTGACCAATGCCCAGCCCATCCCCAAGCAGCAGTCGCCAACCCTGGGCCAACTCCCACCAGTTTCTGTACTGGGCATGATGTCACATGATCTGGAATAGCCCTGGGGCCAGTTGGGCTCAGCTGTCCTGGCTGTGCCCCCTCCCAGCTCCTTGTGCCCCTGGCAGAGCAGGGGAAGCTGAGAAGTCCTTGCCTGGTGTAAGCCCTGCTTAGCACCAACCAAACCATCAGGTTGTTAGCAACATCCTTCTCATCCTAAATTCAAACCGCAGTACTGTGCCAGCTGCTAGGAAGAAAATTAACTCTATCCCAGCTGAAACCAGGACATCTATAAAACCTTTGTGAAGATGCTGTTGGTGTTAGCAAGAACATCCTCTTGCCTATCAGGCAGAGCACTTATCAAAGAAGAGACCAGATTCAATTTGCTTCTTAGGGTTGAAAAACGCATCTGCTAGCCTTGGGACACTGCTCCACCTGGCCGCAGGGGAGGAAGGGAAAAGGTATTTTCTCCTCCTTCTTTCAAGGTATAACAGCACAGAGAAAATAATTTAAATTTCAATGAACTGGAGAAGGAATAACAGGGAGAGTCTGTATCTTAATCAACGAGGTATTTCACTGGACCACCATTGCTATTTCTGAAATTAGAACTGCTTAACTGTTTTACATTGCACTGAATGAATGCTTAAAGTAAAAAATAAAAATCAACTTCTGAGTCTCTATTTGAGTCGTGGACACCTCCATAGGTGGTGTCACACTAGGCTATGAACTCATGCTCCTTTGTTTTCTTAATGTTCTCTGTTGTTGTTTTTTTTTTTTAAATATTTACCATATGAAAGTTTACACATAAAATCTTCATTTAATAATAGTTGTATTTTCATTTTATAATAATTTTAAACTATTTTTATGACCATTTTGGATTTTGTTGTTTTTCATTTTTAAGTAATATTTCCAGTAATCTTTATTGAAAGGATAATTCCAAATAAAAAAAAAAATTGTTTTTCTTGATTCCTGGTTTTGCTTTTGATAATCCTCTTGACACTGAATACAGATGTCTGGGTGTTTTAAGATGTTATTAATAAACTTCAAGGCCTTAGTAAAATAAAAAGCCTATATTTCTTCATCTTCACAAGATAAAGAATGGAAACTTCCTGCCTACAGCTTTAAATGCTGCCCAGGTCAATTGCCATGTGAAGACATTATCACAATTAAATAACGCACTTCTTGCGGTTCAATTCCAAGAAGTTATTTCATTCAGTTGCCATTATTTGGTCCTTGTTTTGGTACCCCGAATGTGACAGAAGTGACAGAGAAATTGAAATTTCTTTTTCCTTTACAGAAGGTTCCTCCAATTCAGTATTGAGAAAATTAGTTGAAGTGCATAACTAACTGTCACTGCCTTTTTCATATCTGCTTCTGCTGTGGAAACTTTCTGTATACTTTCACAAAAAATAACACATTAATTTACACTAATGATACAACTACTACATTATTACACAGTTCTTCCCCCTACTGTCTCTGCACAGGAACTATCCTCACGGATCTAAGTCAGCACTCCTCTAGCTGGAGTTTCACTGCTTCCTCCAAGGCACAATTTAACTCACTCGATAGAGGTATGTATAATTTATTTATTTTTATTCTTAGTTGAAGAGGCTCTTAAATATCTTTACCACAAAGCAAAATAAAGCGGCCATGAAATTTTGGTTCATCAGCAGATGAGGTGTACGTTAACCTAAGCTGTCTGTGATTAAACTGGCTGAGAGGAGAGAAAGCTTAATTAAAATAGATGGAAGAATTTAAGAATTAGATGAAAGAACAGAAGATGAAAACCCTATGATGCTGAACCCTTTATTTAACAGAGTATTTATAAAGCAGGTGTTTAACAGACATAGATTTTGCTGCTTCTATGCAGGATGTTGTTCTGCAAAGTCAGGTTTTGAAGGTTTTAGAGACCAAAATACACTTTTCTGTAGAAAAAAAATGTGGTAACTGCCTACTAGGGTCATTTCAACTACATCAGAAATTCACTTTTTCACTAAGCAGAATGCATTTTTATAGATATTGTTCCTATTTTTTCTTATTTTGAAACAACCCAGCCCTTCCCCCAACATAAAGACTTTTGGATCCACTCGTCAACTTCCATTCCACAAGCAGGAATCTCAAAGCTACAAAGTTCAAGAACTATGAAAATCGGCAGCTTGAGAGGAAAGCCACTGTCCCTACAGAAGGAAAGCTTGAGAGTTCAACCTTAGAGTCCTGTTTCACCAAACCGTGTATTTCAGCTGGCCAGAGAGCGCACGTCAGCCACTCAGCCACTGCAGCGCGGTGGTGCCTTCTCCAGCCAGCAGCCGGGGGCTGTTGGAGCCTGCTGACACCATCTCCTGGGTTGGTGGGCAAAGGAGAATTACTGGGCATGAGCGAAACTGGTTCCAGGTCTTCTGTTTTGTGAATGTAATGTGAACATAGGATACAACGTTGGCAAGAAATCAGGCTTCCTTGTTTCACAAGGTATCTTTTCCAGGTTCTCATCACACAGCAATTCTTTGTCACACAGCTGAAGCAAAAATAGTCAAAAATCAGGTTCTGAAAGAAGCTGCGCCGAGAACTTCACATTTTTCACAGCTCAGCCAACACTGGCATGGAAAAGCTCCGTTAACATGGTCCACATATTTGTGCTGAAAATAACATTTAGCTGTAGTCACACACATCAAGACAGAGATGCAAAAAATTCCAAATATTTTTCCACATAAATTCAGAATGACAAAATATCATCTGCTAACACAAAGCAGAATAAAAAGAACAAAATCTCATTTTGCTAGGTATTTAAGCTCAGTAACTGTCTAAACGAAAGGGCATTTTTCACTCCCTGCTTTTAAGAAACCAAAATTTATAGCAGTATAGTAGGAGTCTTCAAGGTCAAAGGGTATATAGTCTGCTTGCTGCAATATAATCTGACATGATAAATCATGTACAAGCAGCCAGCAGTGCTGCTATCACAAATTTGTGGAAGGAGAATAGAAAATGATTTTTACAAAATATTCATTAAACTATATAGCAATTTTCATTTTTTATGTGTTCTGTTTTACTGCTTTGTTTTTCCTTCACAATAAACAATCTTTTAAAAAAGCCCTTTCTCTTTCTTATCTCTCCTCCAACAAACATTATGCCACAGAGAAAAGACTGCTAATAGAATAGTTTTAGAGAGAATAGGTAGGGGCTTTCTTCAGGAGTATACCAGTACCATATAAAAAGGATTTTTCATGGAATATGAAAGAAAAAGTGACACATATTCAGTGTTTTTTTTAAAATTGTTGTTATGAAAAAACCACATGCATAACCTTCCTGAGGATGGTGGCAGAGGATCAGAGCTTTCAGAAACACCTTAATCTGTTGCTTGCTCTATTTGTGTTTTGCCAATGAAAGAAGAAATAATGAGAAGGTTGACAAAAGTTACTGAATTTGTTTAGTGCTAAATCCTGCAGATATGTGAGGATGATTGAAAGCTATAAAGAACCAAAATCTCTGCAGAACCACCAACATAATAGGGGAGCACCTGAAAGATATGTTTTATAAGATAGAAACCAAGATCCTAAACCAGCCTAAGATCCCAAACCAGATTGAAGGTGGGAGTGGGAGGGAATTTGAGTCTAGCATGTAAAGTCTTTGGACTTTCAACACAAGCTTTTATGGGCAATATAGACTAAGAAAATTGCAATAAATACTAATTAAAATGGGATAAATACACAGAACCCAGTGCATTAATCAACACAAAGCAGTGAGAATTACCTTACTCTCAGATAGGATCAGAGAAGCAGAATGAATTCCATTCCTTACAATACCAGCTTTTAGTTGCACTGCCAGAATTGACTTTTCAAGGTGTTGTAGAAGAAACTGCTTTCCCCCCACCCCCCCCTCCTTACACAACTTACGCAGTGACCCCTAGAAGGCTGAATTTAATCCATTACTATGAGAGGGAATTTTTTCAAATGGAGGAAAAAAAAAAAGTGGCCATTGCTTCTCATAATTTAACCACATTAGGAAAAATTCTAAGATTTCATACCAGACTGTACCACCCACTAGCAATTCTTTCTTTTTTCCATTACTATATTAAATTTTCAGATGACGTCACGTCAGCACTTTATACTGCTATGTTATACTTCATGTTCTTGGTCATTTATAAACGAGTACTTTAAATTTCTCTTTACAATGACCTTTCAGTGGATTTAGATTACTTCTATCCGTATTATTTGTTCAATGAAATGAGGGTAGATAGAGCTGGAAATAGTTACAAAGGTGAGAAGAGGAACAAATCTCAAGGGATGAACCTGATCCAGTCCCACTGTATTAAAC
>NW_009258414.1:5992244-6019411 GCF_000687185.1 Egretta garzetta | reverse complement strand
CTTCTAGAAAAGTTTCTCCCCATCTGCTTTTTTTATTTCACTTCTTGTGTGTATTTAAAGAGAGTTAAAAATTCTATGCATTTAGAAAAAGAATGAAAAGCCTAATGCTAACTGTACTTGTTATCTGTTGCAATTGATTATATGTAACTGCTAAAACTATTATCTTCTTTGTTGATACTATCTGTTAAATTCTGGCATGAAACAAAGTAAATGAAAACTCTCTTTTTTTTTGTTTCTGTTTCTTGAGAAACCCAGGGGAAATGAGTTAATTGGTTTTTTTTTTTTCCTGTGAATTTTCCTAAGTACCTACAAATCATTATTTCAGTATCTCAGAGTTTGGAATTGAACTCCCCAATTAAAAGAAAGAGGCTTATTTTTTTCTCTTGAGTGTGCTAACGTTTTGAGGGAATACACCCTTTTCTCCTTTATGATCTGGGTGTATATTTTGGCATACCTTTGCAGGTTGTACCTGGAATCATATCATGACAAGAACATCTCATGGTGAAATGTAGGAACTTGTGGGCGTAGACACCTGGACCTCTGCAGAATAAGTGGATTGGATGCAATATTCTCATGCAGATATGATCTGTAAATTATTTGACGGACCATTTAAATTTCAATAATACTTTAATGGAAGATTCTTCCTTTATTACACTTCTGAAAAATCGGCACTGTCCAACAAATGTGTTTTTTATTTACAGGCCAGCAGCTGATAAAAATAGCCTGTTTTATAAATGTGATGGCTGGCTATTTGTCTTAAGTGTTTTGTTTATTATTATTATCTTTTAGGAACCTTAAGGCATAGCTTAGATCCTTTGTTAGTTTGTCAGAAAGCACTAAATTCCATTTCACTGTCTTTATTTTATGATATCCATAGTCCCCTTCTTTGACACTCTTTAATGCCATTTCCAGTGTTAGCTGGTGCCTGTAACTAGCAATAATGAAGATCAGTAAATGTTTCATTCATTCAGGACGACTGAGGATATTCACATTGGCCATTTACTTCTAAAGAAAAAAACCCTGTTTGAACTACTCAAAAGTTGGTAATTTAAACAAACATAGTAATTACAATTATTTCAGGAATAAACTATTCATTACACAAAATCACCGATGCACTTACAGATAATAATACATAAAGGCCAACCCCGCAATCTAGGAAATATCTGCCATTTCTGTTTGGACTATCACTGATAATATCAGCATTAAAAAAGGAAAGACAGACTTGACTAGAACACCCCTTTTCCTTTATTCCAGGAATGGCAGGAGTGAAGTATTTATTAGCCAACTGTATACATTTTGCATCTTATTGCCCGTATACGCTAACTCAGACCACCTGGGCCACATGACCATCTGCCTTTCAAGTTGCAACATCAAATGCACTGCTGCTCCACTCCCTGGGCAAACTCTAGCAGGACACCAGATTACGGATGTTAAAAGCTCTCATTTTTACACAAGAAGCCTAGTAGTGGTACTTATTAACTGAGAAACTATTTTGACTTTTTATATGGTGAAGCTTGAAAACATTATCCCTGTGAGGGACATATAAATGGAAATTAGATGCTGCTTTTTTGCCCAGAAAGCGAGCAACTGTCAGCACCATAGAATGTTTGCTTTTCCTTTTCTTTTTAATTCTTTGGAACAAAAAGGCCAGCTGGCATTATTTCCATTTCTATTATTTTCTCCAGATTTAAAGAGTAAGCCAAACTCACAATTACCATACATCTAGATAGCAGACAGCCAGTGTGTAATAGATAAATCTACCAGAATTGATGATCAGCCTTTAGCTTTTGCGAAGAAATCCTGCTCATATTGCACGCATAATTTAATTTAAAATATATCATATGAAAATTAAATGCACCTCTCAAACCTGCTGTTATTCTTCATTCCACTTTTTTTCTTTGGGTGCAATCACATTCATTACAGTAACTGTGGGCTGCCATTTAGAACTTCCCACGTCTTTTGTGTCCAGTGCGCTAGAAATAGCTCAACCCAGTCCATCTGAGCTACTAAATAGGCACTTTTACTATAACCAGAGGCTAACAGAGCACATGAAATATTATTTTGAGTCACTAAATGCCAAAGTCCACAGTAAACGCAAGCTGGTATCCTTCAGGCCAGACTTACTATTCATGTAGATAGGTATAAGCCTGTCTTCAAAGACTGACTAATTTGCAAGGAAACTGAAGCTCTGGTAGAATTTATAAATTTTGGGGATGGTACTGTCTTACCCATTCTGATTCACCCTCACAGGTCTGAGGGTCCTGTGCCCTGTGAAAACTGCACAGGGACTAGCAGATCCTCCAGATCTTGCACACAAACCTTCTCAAACTCCATAGCAGGGGGCAAAGAAGCCCCAACATAAGTCATAACTTCCAAGCTCCTAGCCATAGACTAGGAGTCTACGGTAGAACAGTACCTATAGAAGCAGCGCTTATAAATTTCACAGAAGCCAGGACTGGGTGCTTTATTGCCCCCAAACACCTCAAAGTCAGTGGCAGAAGAGCAAAAATTTGAGCTCTTCTGAAACAAAGTACTTAATACCACTGTTAAATTCTGCAGAGTTAGAACAGTTGCTGAAATGTTTGTTTAATGCTTTTCGCTGGCAAACGTGACCCTCACCCATAGTTAACAAATAAATGCAGCTTGTTCAAGTAACTTCAGAAAACAGTCTTTAAAAAAAAAGCTTAATTGCTAATTTTTATCATTCAAAACACGGCATAAAACCAGACCTGGTTGTATCTCTATGCTTCCCCAAAACTGGACGCCCTAAGTTTTAAAACCAAAAGCTGACTTGGTTACTAGGGAAGTGGCCTGGGATCCGGAACATCAAGACTAAACTCTGAGCTGTGTTACAGATGTCCTTGAAGGACTTCAAGGACGTTTCTATTCCCTACCCTCAAAACATGGGTAGTAAAACTATGCTAAGTCAGAAGGGTATCAAATTCCCAACAGTTAACATTCCAGCCAAAGTGCCCAGAAATGCCCATATATAAGTTTTTGAAATTTATAATAGGAATATCCTGTTAACTGCAACAGTAGCTGCCATGACAGAGCCATGCCTGCTGTCTGAGATCACCAGCCGTGCCTCCCCAGTCTTTGAGTGGACAGATACTCTCACCTTTGGATTCAAAGGCCTTAGAAAAGCACACTTTTACTGATAACTGCTCACCAAAAATTAGTATGGTTAACACACTAATTGATAAACACCAATTTAGCAATTGCATCTTTTTTGCTAGTCTATAGAACTACCTCTCCACTGCAGATGTCTCTCTTTTGGACAGACCAAAATGTAAGTTGCTGTGGAAGTTGAGCTACCTTGCAAGTGCAATATGGCTAATACGCTTGCTATGCCATTAATAAAAATAAAGAGAAATACCATGAAGCATTTCTATTTTAAATCCCAAAGAAAATTATAACATTAACAAAGAGGTTTCCAAACCTAGAGCTCAGCACATGTAAGTGGAAATGGAAAGGGAGTTCAAACTCACACACGACCAAAGGTCTACAAAGGGATCTGGTGTTTCATCCCTTTGCTTGAAGTAATTAAGGGCAAATCCGGAAACTGCTATCTTAATAGAAAAATACATTGCTGCAAATGTTTAGCTTTTAAACGTTTTGGTCAGTCACTGACCGAATGAGTCTGTAGCTACTATTTTTCAAATGTGGCCATGCGGTTTAGAGTGACCACAGTATGAGGAAATCATAACCTTGGATTTTAAGTATCAAGAGTCTTTGTTCAAAATAATACAATTTATAAAGAAAAAAACACTTGGTTGGTCATTACTGCAACATTCTTTTTTACAAATGAAACCTGTGCCTGTTCACCTGGGAAGAATTTTAATACAGACGCATTTTAAACATTAACACCTACATAATAGCCTACAGAATGTGCCTAATAAAGGCTGATTTACCACTGGATTTGATTAAACTGTATCTCCATCCACAGAAGGTAAATGGATTCTTAAATTACTAGGGATAATTATAGCCCACAAACCTTGTAGAACCCTTGCATCAGTCCCTGTGCAATGAATAAGGCGGCAGCTCCACCCCATCCCACTGCCTGTGTACCCCAAGTTGTATAATGAATGCTGCCATGTTATCTCTAAGTATGAAATTAAACCCAGTGAATCAGTTAAATATCACAAGGTCCCCCCTTTCCAAAGGCATTATAAGAAGCTTAGTAAGTACCCTACACCAGCGTTGACCCCTCTGTGCAAAGCAAACCTCTCTCCTTACTACAACCACTGAATCCCCTTTCGAAAAGAGAACAACCCTCAAAATACATCACTGGATACATCTAAATCTGCACCAAAGACATGTTGTGACAGTTATCATGATACAGGAAAAAATGTTATTATATCAATATTTTGATCTTCTAAACTACCTATATTCCAACATCTTCAAGAGTTGCTGGTTCCACATTTCAAAAAAAAAAATAAAATTGTCAAGACCTTCTTTAATTATTAAAATCAGAAAAATAAAACATGACCGTTGCTCTTTTTCCTCAATCTATCTGACGTTTCTCTGCTTACACACAGCAGTATTAGTAACATACAGCTACGCTGCAATTCAGACCTGAGAGATGATTTGTAACTCGCTCTCATAACTTGTGCAGAAGTTCTGGTCTCCAAAACGACCCCCAAAAAGGAGACAATAGAAATTCTTAACAGAAGCAGACCAACCAAAGGAGGGGGTTTGGGGGTTGGGTTTTTTGGTTTTGTTTTGTTATCAAACAGCTAAAACACTGAACAGCCCAAATGTTCCAATAAACCTAAGGTGAGCTTAAATTTTAGCAGGGAAATGTTTCGAGCTCAGCCAAACAGGGTTATTTAAAGTAATTTCACTTAAGCATCAAGGAAAGTTTAGCAGATAGAAGAATAATAGGTAGATAATTCTTGAAAAAACTCTTTTATTTAAAATGGACACACCATCCTAGACTCAATGTTTCTGTACTAATGGTGTACAGAAGCTGATTTTTAGGCAGAACCAAACTAACATACAGATTGTATTTTGATACCACATTTTCCAATTCCAGTTAAAACAAAGAAGGCAGGAAGAGATTTGAGGACTCGAATCCCACTCTGCATGCCGTAGTCAGTCTTCTAGAAAGGACAAAGTGAGAAAAAAGGGGACATAAAATGTTTTCTTTTTTGATAATGGGAGAAAATTGTCCAGTTTCCAATTCTGTTGTTGACTTTGCTGATAAAAAAATCTGCTGTTAATGAAACCTTTGATGATAATTAACTTAACAGCAAAAAAAAGTGATTCATTGTCTTTTAATTTAATGCCAAAATTTACCCTTTCTGCTGGTATTTTATAAAAAAAGTCTGTTTCCCTTGAAAAGCCCCTAGGCAATAGTTTTAAAGTCTACAGAAAGTAGAAAGAGGAAAAGGAAAAGATTTGGCAGGACACTAATACAAAAAAAAAAATATTAAGAGGTTTAAGCCAAAAGATCGTGACAATAAATATCTATCAAATGTTTATTATTTTTAGAAATGCTGTGTGAACACACTAAGGGAAAACTTAGGGTGTTGCAGTAGCACTTATGCCTAACTCCACAGCTGTTACAACCTATAGCACAAGTTTTGGTATATTTGGTTCTGCACCACTTCTGAAACATACCCAAGTATTATTCCTGTTCTAAAGACACATAAAACTAAATCACAAGGGACTGGGTACATCTCACCTAGTTTTAGACACCTAAATGAAGCAACTAAGTTAGAATCTCCTATTCCTTTAAGGACAATAGAAAAGACAAGCACACCTAGACTGCGAATTTTATGATTCAAAGGGTCTCCTGGAGATGCTGGTCTTCCTTCACTGACAGTAGAGAAGAGCTACAACAGTTACGCACCTAACCTGGACGCCCCAGTTCAGTATATAAAAGTTAATCTGGGCCAAAGCAGCTTAGAGATTGTCTTCACAATGTGACAACTGCAACAGAACTGGGAACAGGACCTCCTCACGATTCTTGTCAGAAATGCTCCTGATAAAAGGATCAGTCAGGAAAAAAGGAAAATAACCCTCCTTTCTTCCCAAACTACTTTCTATAAGGTCACATCTAGAGAACAAAGTTACTTGGAACGGGATCAGTGAGAAAGCACTACATACAGCACAAAAAATTCACTGTGTCCAGTCCTAATTTATCCTTGACTGCCGGTTTGTCCCACACCATGCCAGTGCTCTTGCAGAATCGCTGCAGGTAGCTCTGACACCCATGGCCCTGCCCTAATGTCAATCCATGCAGCACTGGCTCTCCCACTCACGCACTGCGGGCAAGCAGAATAAGGGCGATCTAAGTGATCTCAGTCTGAACTACGCAAAGTTGCTTACACTGGACTAAATCAGCCCAGACAGATATATTTCACATTATTTAGCTCTGCAGAAAACTTGCTACCAAAAGAGAGTTTGGTGCACATCTCTAGATGGACACAATATGTTCCATTTTGTAGGGTTTTTTTTTGTTTCTTCCAAGCAAATCTGATCAGCAACTTTTGCTTGCATCAATGCATTTTAGAAAAATAAAATACATCTGAAGAAGATCAATTGGCATGTAAGCAAAAATATAAGGAACATGACAAATGAACAATGTGTTGGAAATATGTTAGTTCAGGTCTCAGAATTTCATGTCAAGGATGTAGAATAATTGAATTCCTATTTTTAATTATTGTTTTATGTAGTACTATCACTTGGGTCTTAACTCCAGAATAAATGAGTAATTTAAAACAAAAAAACCCACATCAAACATAGCTTAGTAGGAAAGAAAAATAAAAATTGCATTACTTCCTTCTTTTTGTTTTCTCTAGGCCAAGTATTCAAGTGTTATGTTGAGGAATCCAAAGGCCATAACACAAGTCATGCAAAATGGAAAAAACAAATTCCAGCAGATTTTAGGTTGGAATAGATATTTGACTGCTACATTCCCTAAAACTGAATGAATGATGTTCTGAGGGTGGCAAATGAAATGAAGGTTTGAGGTACAATATGTAACGTCACTACAATGTACGGTGTGATTCTGGACCTACCGCACAGGTGAACTGCTGCTGAAAGGAATTCCCAATGCTCAGTTGAAACATTACTCAGTGGACAATTAAAGCTCCTTGGGAACTTCACAGTGTCCTGAAATTATATATATTTTCCAAAATAATCTCATCAATCTGGAAAATGATGGTATCACCTAATAGTTTTCATAAAATACATTTTATTTAATTAAAAAACCTGGGAGTTACTATGACAACTACAACAGAATATGATTGTTTTTCTAACACTCAGGCACATTAAAGGAGAAACACACTCCTGAAGTCACATATGCTCTATTGTAAACTTCCAATTTTGCTCTAACAGATGGGATGGCTGAATTACAATAGAATCAGTTATGTGTGAGGGAAACTGAAATTTCTTCTTCAGTCCATGTTTTATTTGGTGCTGGGTCTTTTGACAACAAACAACTTTTTAGCCTGTAGAATTTTCTTATGCTATGCTAGTAATATTGATACTGCTCCTCATGCTACGCAATGCCTATGGAGAGCGAATACAAAGAGTGAAAAATGTAGCACATTAAATGAATGACTAACACAATATGTTGACCATGAAACGCAGCCTGACATACATTTCATTCACTTCCGAGTTATCTTAGACATTTCAGCATCCTTGGTCCATGCTTATGGACTGACCTCGTGCAACTGCGTGAAGCTTGCCTACTCCTCTCTCCTTATACTTTCTCAGAAAGTGAATGTGCAAGTTCAAACACAGTGTGTCACCTTGCCATTTTTTTGCAACAGACAAACCCAGTCATCTTTTGCAAGGAAATTAAGAACTTGAACATGAAATAATTTTGTATCCGAGACTTCCCGTATTATTTACATTTGGAAGTTGGCATCAGGTCAGGTTTAGCGCTAAAACATTTCTATGACAGTTTCAGCCCGAGACTTCCCGTATTATTTACATTTGGAAGTTAGCATCAGGTCAGGTTTAGCTAACACTAAAACATTTCTATGACTGTTTCAGCCACAGTTAACACTCTTTTCTGCAACTAAGGGTCCTGAGGACATTTTAAAAAAATACCCCTCCGAATAGAAATTATTAAAGTGTACATAATTTTAATACACTATTTTTCTATTTTTAAGGTCTTTTAATAATAAAAATTCAACATCCCTACACTCCCTGAAAATTCAATGGCTATTCCAACTTTGTGCTAAACTGTCCCAGAATTATAAACTGCTGCTAATCACAGAAATCAACAAGAACTGATTAATGTCTGATTGTGTGTAACACAACACGCTACAGGAACGAAACACACCAATACAGCATCTCTGGACAGGCAACAGAGGAAAATATAGCAAATAAAACTTAAGTCGCTATTATCTGGATATGTATCGAACCATTAAGTTTACTTCTGGATAGGAATATAGTTATCAGCATGTATTCAAGTCAAGAGAGTCAGGGACATAAGGATGTCCTTTGCTAATGCCAACACAGATTACAGAAAGCTACTACGAAAATTACCATATAATGGAAAAAAGGCCCAAGGACACAATGGTTTTCCAAGCAATGTAAAAAATGCGGTGGTTGGTCAAACCTAGCTCAAATCTGGCTCAGAAACACATAAAACTTTTAAGTAGGAAAAAATATACTGAGAATGATTATATTAATCTGGATAGATTACTGCTACCAAAATCATAGAAGAAAACCACGACAGAATCACAGCCTTGTCCATTCTGATCAAAATCACCCTTTTGTCTTGAAGGTGTTTAAATGTCTTTAAAATTTTTCATTTTCAAAGTTCAAAGATTGCACTTCACCATGTCATTGTTACACCAGGAATGGAGACAAGCATCTTCCTACTCTGCTATATACATTCTAATCTTTACTTTTTAGTGCAGCATACGTTGCTTGCAAACTATTTTAATAGGAGTGACAAAGGTGAACAAATGGATAATTAAGCTGATCATTTATGAAGGACCAGACGCTCTTTGTGTTAAAATCAACAGCAAAGTTGGTTTATCAGATCATAAATAAGGGTACACTCATTTAAAATTGCAAATACTATTATCAGTGGTAACCACGAATATTCTGCTGCAATAAATTCTGAAAATCCAATGATAACACAGTGAAAAATTAACGCCATGACTCCAAAGTCACCGAAAGGAAAAAGGATTTTCTCAGCTGATTCAGTGACGACTGAGGATCTCAATGTTTTCCATAGCCTTAGCTAAACTTTTGGATCTAAAACCATAAGAATTTATATTTATATTTAGATGATAAGTTCTAAAATTGTACTAACACTATGTCAAATCTCGAGCTACCCATTAATTAAATACTGTGTAGATAGTACATCTCCGAGATCACAGATGCCTTAATCGTGCATATATTAGTAATTTTCTAGTTTTACAGAATTTGGTTATTCATCAGAATTCTCCATTTAAAATGAAAAAGTGCCTTTCAGGCCTAAAAAAAGAAAGTGTAAAAAAGAAAATGCAGCTTCGAGTTTCCAAAAGAGATATTCTTCTTGAACTCCCAAACTAATAACTCCGTTATAGACCCTTTCCTATAAAAAACCAGCACGGGTGACTGACAGCGAGTCAGTGACTTTAGGGTACCCTGCACAAGCGGGGGGCTGCCTGATAATGCCTTTCAGGGTGTGAAGCCATTTTGGGAGGCCACGTTATTGGTCTGTGCATCAGAGCGAAAAATGCTTGTAGCGTAACGCACTCCGCGAATAACTCAAGTTGAAAGTTAAGCTAACAGACTTGTTGGACAGTAGTAAATCACTGTCAAACAATGAGAGACACATTGATGGTTATAACTCTTTTTTCTGTTGATGCATCAATCTGTCTGTCACCCAATTCAGAAAAGAATCCATTACATTAATATGTTTCCACAGGCAAATTGAGAAATTCTGATTTTAATCTAATCAGGGTGGTTATTTTTGTAAATATAAATTTTAGCTTGTTTAAATTTCTTCTTATAAGGAATGAAGTTTTAGTTTAAGAAATTAAACATTTAGAGCTGAAAAAGAACTAAATATTAGTGCAGATAAATTACTTTTTTTTTTTTTTCCCTAGTAATATTGCTGCTGGAGAACGTAATGTGGTATAAAACAGAAATGAAGCTGCTACAAACATTATCATCCTCAGAACCAGAATATTCTCATTCATGAGGATACAGATGCACTAGATAGTTTAGGTATATCAAAAATTCACAAGAGTCCTTCCTTATTCATTCCTCGAACAGAATTAGCTGGTACATTTTTTTTTCAGTCAGATACATAATTAATACTCCATCAAATAAATAACAACCCCAAAAGGTGTAATTCTACTGAACCAATGGAGCTGCCCCCATAGGCCCAGATGGACACGAAAATCATAGAAGGCTGAGGGACAGGCTCCTTGAACTCATTTCTAACACCAAACGCTGCACAATTTGTATAGAAGCTCTTTTTTCAAGTTCACATCTGCATTTTTGGAGGAATTTGATTGAGGCAACTATCAGAACATGTGATGAATCTGAACTAGATCTGTGAGAATTCAGGCTTTCGCATCTTCAGAAAAAGAGTAAAGCATTTCATGGTATTTCACCTTTAAAGTGGAGGTTTCTTCTGGTACGGACAAAATCAAACCTAAACCACCTGAAAATATGTTCTTTTTTCCCCTGAAATTTTATTAATGAAATTTATATTCTCAGCCTCATACTGCTCTCTGAAGATCATTTTAGTGCCCAGTCAAGTGTAACTCATTTCCTTTCTGGTCCAGAAGTACAAAAATGCTCTTCCTTAATTCAGTCCACATGGCTAGAACTTGAAAGCTACCTTAATGAGACTAATATAATTGGTTTTAGTTTTTTGAGTATTTTCATTAATGACAAGGAAAAGCATGGACATTCACATACTAGCGAGAGCATTCTGGGCTAAAGGACCAAAATAGCAATTATTTTTTTCAATAGATTGAATCACACAGGTAACCTTTGCCATTACTATGTATGTACTCTAAGCGTGTCAAGAGAAGACAGCATTAAATTATACAATGCCAGACATGTAGAAATGATAATTTCATACTGATATTATTCTCTAGGCAGCTTCTCTGAAACACTAGAAAGGTTATCCTCCTTAAAAAAAAATCATCATGTTTCTCAGTATCTCAGTACTGTGCTGGCCCCTGTGTTAGCATTTTTATATACTTGTGGAAGACCATGGTGAAAATATATGGCAAATACTTATAGAAAAAAAAAATATATTATTGACTCGTACGTCGTTTAGTGTGAAACTTGTCTAGGTATCATAAAGCACATGAATATTGGCAGATGTAATAATGTAAAATTTAAGGCTCAAGCAGGACAAAGGATTTATATTTGTCTATATCCCATGGTCTATAACTTATTTACCTCCACATACACTTTTGTCTTTGTGTAAACAATTTTGCATTTTACCCTGCTGTTTGCTTTTTGGGCTGTGTCTTTTACCGGGTATATTTTAGATTACTACTCAGTACAAAATGCTTGACATGGACATTTAGGTACCATTGCTTCCATGGTAGGCAATCGAGACAGAGAATGCATATTTTTTTTCCTCTTTTAACCTAGAGGTGACCTGCCACTGGAATGCAGTTTCCTCTTTCATCATCATTACTCCATAAAAACACTAATAGCACTATGTCATGCAACATTTTAAAAAACCCTGAATATACAAAAAAAAAACCCCTCACAGACCAGTAATTGCATCGCTACTTAGATAATAAAGAAAGAGAATTTTCCTTTATGGCTCAGAGGTGAACACAAATATAACAAACAATGAGAAAGAAATGTAGAGCATGTTTTTCCTATGACACAGTGGTACAGACTGCAGCCAAGCAACACCAGCATGGGCTTGGGGACAACTGACAGAGTCACGCAGGGAAGCGGAGCCCACGTGCAGACGCTAGGTCGCCCACCAGAAGGGGCTGGCTGGAGCAGACCGCAGCTAAAGGCATTTTTCAGAAGCTTAAAGTTTGCCTGCAAACACTGACTTTGGACAAGAAATTGAAACAGAACAGCAAAAGTCTTAGGAACTCTTAAACTTGTTTCAGTCCATGCTTAAAATTTAAAAATAAAAATTGGTAATTGTTTCACACTGCTAGGTAACCGGAATTATTATTATTTTACTTGCACTGGTGCAGCTCGTAAGCACCGGGTGCAGAGGAGGCTGTGTGCTGACAAACAGAAAACAGAAGCAGTAAGCGAGCTCTGATTCCAACTGTGACTACACAAAACCACAGACAGCGAGGGACATTTAAGGAAATACCAAGGCGCTATTAATCAGCATGACAGGCAAGGAGCATAGCACACCAGCAGCTGTTTCCTTGAGAAATCTTGAGGAGTTAACCCTGCAAGGTTTCACGTGCCACGTATCCTGGTGGATGCACGGTCTTCTGCTCCCCGAATGCCAGCCGTGTAGGATGCTGGAGGGAAATGAGGAGGATTGCTCTTCAAAGGGAAACTACTAAACCCCACTAAAAGTAATGGAGTGAGCCCAACTGCCATACAGTCAGAAATTCATAACCACGCTAACAAAACTAAAACAGTTAATAGTGGTTAGAGGGAGTGGATACATAAGACTCTATACACACTATTAATTGGTATTTCTGCAAACCTGAGACAGAAGTAGTTATTTCTTTTGCAGTATTTCCTAACAATTACTTGGGAATTTCCAAATCCCTGCAGGCTTAGCGAGATCTCAAGAGAAGCATAAAATCATTGAATTAGTTTTCCAATACGCTAAGCCTTTTAGCTCACATTAGACCAGTGGAAAATGAGGTACACCACATCTCTAAAAAGCAGATTACTCATTGGGGATCAAAACGCTACTTTGAAATATCTGGAATAAGCATTTTTAACATTCAAAATGTATCAGTAGTTAATACTTTGGTAAATTCAAAAGTGTCTCGATAGGGATTTTCATTAGATAAAAAATTCCACGTGACAGTTTGATATGAATACTACCAGAAATGGTAATAGTAAATGCATATGCAATTTTCAGATTTTCTTTTTGGCAAAAAATACAAACTACCATAGGAACCAGAAATACATATATTATTTCCTCAACTCGTAGAATTCTTTCCACTGATTGAGGGAAAAATGGACTCTGTATGTAAATGATCCTTTCGTTCTATCTGTGTTAATCTTATGTTTCAATTTAAATTAAAACTTGTTTCAGAAGGCTCTTGTGTAGTGAAACAAAACAAATTTTAGTGTTTCAGTTTTGCAGATATGATTTAGCATTCAAAAAGCACCTTTACAAACCAACTCATTCTGCTGCATTTTTTAACTTTTGTAAACAGATTGCAGAGAAGGAGCCAATGCAGATCTGGACATCTTGTATGTCATCAGGCACAGCTTTTGAGTTTTTTATTGCATAAGGGATGGATTTCTGACAACACATTTTAAAAATTGCTTCTTATCCAAAAAACGACAGGCAAGAAAATTACTCATGAAGAATAATCTTTGTTCAGTAAGTGTAGTCCCCCCACGTTCTTTGCAATGGCTGAGTAAGTTGGCTACGCACGTGGAACACCATACGGATCGCAGGGGACAAAATCTACCCAAAACTGTACACCACAGCGTGTTTCCACAGCAGTTCATGGCTTCCACTCCAGCCCCTGGGCTTGTGAAGGAGCAGAGACATCAGAGCTTTCCATACCCAGGGGTCTGTAACTACCAAATCTGTTTGTATAAGAATAAAGCCAGATCTTTTATCACTGGACAATGCACTCTTGTGAAAAACTCACGAGTTGTATTGATTTGTCAATAGCTGTTATGACAGTTGTATGGATTATGAGAGTTATACAGGGTTTAAAAAGAAGTTCTTAGTTTTTCAATAGTATTTATTAAAGAAAATAATCATGAATGAGAGAAAAAGGTTTTTTTTAAATATCAACACTAAGGAGCTGGAAACATTTGGTAGAAGCGGTCAGCGTTCATCAAGGCAAAGAATGAACAGAGTATTTCAAGGTTTGGTGTTGAGAAATATAAAATATATTACATTTATAAATATAGTAACTTGTATCAAAAAACTATTTTAGTTAGTTATAATATTTTAACAAGAAAAAGCAAATCCTACTCATAGACTGTACACAATTCTAAATTAATGTCATCAGCTGTATCAAGGATATTGAACTTTTCACTAGGCAGATCCAAAGCAGCTGTAGTCAATGCACAGGTGTAATCAGGACAAAATATTATTATAGAATGATGTGGGAGAAAGACAAAACTATAGTGCTGAAGAGTGTATGCTATTTCATAAAAAAGTTCTGCTCTTATCTGCAGTAATGGTCTCAGAAAGATGATGTAAAAAATTTTAGAGGCATTTAAAAATTTGTAGCTGCGGAGAATTTGAAAAGACTAGGAAATCTACTTCATAAAGCTATGAATAAGGATACATCGTACAAAACTCACGCTCATTAATGGTGTATATATAGAACATGCAGAGTTCCTTCCTGTGCAATTCAGCAGCTTATCTGAAGAACATCCAAATATCAGGTTTTTCCTCTCCACTAAGCTCGTGGGTTTGCCTACATCATCTGCACTATGTACTTAGTACCTCTGTTTTCTTCATCTGGATTTCCTAAAGCAGAAATCCTGTCTCATCTCTCTTCTACATAACATATTATTCAAACCCCTCAGCACTTCACAGTCTCTGCAAAACAGACAATTTTTGTGAACATGAATCAGCCACAGTCCAGTGACAGCACCCATTGCTTCACGTATTCTCCTTTCCTATTTATTGGTCTTTGACCTTGCAGGGAATCTACTGTTACTGTGAATGTGTCAATCTACAACTGCCCACTTTCCTTCAGCCTTCATCCATGGTCTCACACACCAGCAATCCTCTCCTCCAGCAGCTTTCCTTCTCTCCCGGAACAGTAACACCACATATGTTGTAACTCCTTTTTTTAAATACTGCTAGTACTACTGATTACAACCCCCCAACTACTTCTTTGTGTATAAACTTGCTGCCCTTCTCCAGCATGTTACAGGAGTGTAATTGACTTCCAGAGAACAGTGTTCTGACTTCATCTTATGACTTGCCTTTCAGCCTTCACATTGCCTTTAACCCATCTAACAAATTAATTCATATCGGATGGTCAGAGACCTAATCCTGGCTAAACCAGAGGTTCTTTCTGTTCTGACCTTTTGTAAATTCTCTCCTGTTATGTCTTCCCTTCATATCATCTTGAAGAACTCCTACATATTTGGGTTTTGTATTACTTTTTCAAATATAGATGCAGAGTCAAAAATTTACCTATCTTGTCATTTAAAAAAGAAACAATCTTTGGGATGTAGTTAACTAGCAATCCTCTAAACAGAACTTGAGTCACACAGTGACAAAAAAGAACCAGTTTCAATTCAAACACGGTATCTGTTACGTCTACGACAAACAGAAGAATGAGCTGAACACAAAACAAACTTCTTGTCTTCCAACACATGCTGCTTAGCTTTAGCTCATAACATTACGTGAGTTTTCCCAGTCCAAAAGGCATAGTGGAGAATAGTACATGATAAAATAATAAAACCAGCCTAGTTTTACTTAAAAAACCCTAACATTGTATCAATGTCCTCTTCCAGTGATTGATGGAGTAATATGGAGGTACACAAACCCACCAGTTTTGCTGTCATTTAGAAAAAAAACACTCTGAATTCAACCCACGAAGCAATTGTACAGATAAAAAAAAAAAATACACTGACAAGGCAAGAACACAATACAGTACAGAAAAGTATGGAGAAGTACAGAGATAGCAGCGGTATTCTGTGAGCTGCCCGAGTAATCAGGAACAAAGTGCTGACAGGCCCTCGTAACGCAGTGGAAAAATGCAGAAGTCAAAGTTGAAAATCCCACAGGGCCTTTTAGGCCCTCCCTTCTATGATTGTCTTGTTGATAAAGATGTACAAGCTCCCATGGACTAGGGACACATCTCAGGTCACGGCTTTTGCACAGTGCAGATGAATCAAGGAAAATGGAGTGCTAGGAGGGCCTTGGCAGGCAGGCTGCGAGAGTTGCAGGGACAGGCATCATGCCCTGACCACCCCATCTCACACACGGCACGCACATCTGATGCACTATGGAAGCGTCTTCAAGGGCTAAGGTGTGGGCTCAAGCAGGATTCTTCAGCAAGAGGAGCTTTTAATAAAGAAGCCCTTAGGAACAGTGCAGATGCGACTACAATGAACCAAACCCAGAACAGTTTTCAATGTTTTTGAAGAAACTAAAAATAACTGCTGAAATTCATAATACAGATCTGCTCTATTACAAAATGCCTTACTGAATTTTCAACTTCATTCATACAAATCTGCCTTTTAAGTTTTGTAGCTCCTTTATTAAAACGTGTAACTGGTTCAGAACTCCAAAAGCTGTGTAAATGGGTGCATGAATTCTTAAAAGCTGCTATTAGAAACACCTGCATGAGTCACAGCCTGGACAAGCATGAGCAAACCTACACAATGGTCATGGCTAAAGATGGCAATGGCTGATTTGGAAATCATGTGGACTCTTCTGTTCTTGGAAACCATCCATATGATTTAATATAGTTTTCCCTAATTTTGTATGCTGTCACATTCTTATTTTACTCCTGCCAGGTCAGAAGAGTGTTTGAGCTCTTTCCTGATCAACTTCATAGTTAATGTTTGCTTAAGTTCCAAAATGTGTGTGCAGTGCTGCAGGACTACGAATCTTCCCATAGTACTACAACGTTCTTGAATGGTTTTGTTGCTGAAGAGAATATTTAACCTGGAAGGAATAAGGTCTGTAAGGAACACAACAGAATTATAAACTCAAAGTCATCTCTGGAAAAGAAAGGGAACAGTCTACTAACTCCATTTGACTTGAATGATAGCATGAGTTAGGAGAGAGTTATGAAGCAAGGCAGGTAAAATCGGAAGGAGATACTATTTTGAACAAAGGCAGGGAAGGTATCAGCTGTGAGAGGCTGACAGTGAAAAGGATCTTGTGCTGAGGACCCAGGTTGTCAGACTCCCAAGTTAGCTTAAAGGTCACCTCTGAAAGATAGCATTTCAAAGGGCAAATATTATAAGGTTGCCCTCTCTGCTCCTACAGCTGAATTAAGCCTCCAAGAGCTCGACTTTGAAGGATAGCACTCTATTTTTGCCTGAACTGGCCTCTTCTTTTGCATCATTTTTCTATGTTAGAAGACAACACTTTATATATTTGCTCCAAGATCAGCAACGCAAAGAGCAAGATTACATGCAACGATAAAGAACATATGCATTTGTCATGATGACTATCTACTACAGAATACCAGATCAAGGAAATTAGGTGGATGAGGCTTTTTTGTGAGATACTGGTTGAATCACTAAAAATGACTTTGCCAAAACAGGGAGATTTTACATAATTAGATGTGTCATAAAAGAAATAAAACACAAATCAGCCTGCAAATTCTTAGAAAGCACCAATGACAGCTTTTGCAACTGAAGGAGATAGCTACAAGAAATGCTCTTATTGTTTGTATAGAGAAACTTGCCAGGAAAGGGAGGTTATAAGGTAAGCTGAGCGAGATGAGAAAGTTCAGACTTAAAAAAGAAAGAAAAGAAAAACAGCAAAATAATATCTGTGGACTTTAAGCAGGCAGATCAAATGATGAATTCACTAAATGTGAATTACTCACTGGTCTCAGATAGAAAAGGGAAGCACACAGAAAGTAGAAACGAGGTCAAATGGCTAAGGGAATGCGTAAAAGACTAACATGGGATTCATCCAGAAGGACACAGATGCAAGTAGCAAGAAACATTAAAGTTATTAAAGCAAAGCCCAAGAAGATATGCTGTAAGCACCTCAGCAATAGGAAAAATGTGGTTCAGTAGTTCAATATTCCATGACATTATCAACAAATGATAATGTGCAGCCTCCACGCGTGTTTTCACCATGCGTGCGCCTACCTTCACACAAAGGCCAACCATGTAGGTGACTATCACAAATATCAACAAGAAAGAGGTGAAATCTCAGCCTAGAATAGAGAAACAACAAGTCAGGAGGCACTCATTGAGCTAGACCTTTTCAAGTTACTGGGACTTGATACTCTGCCAGCTGGTTAACTGTTCACAGAATCTCTGGACAAGTAAAGGTATCTTGGAGGACTGAAAAAGGACAAAGTATTGAAAACCTGACAATCAACATATATTGCCTAGAAACAAACAGGACATGGGAAATGGAGCTGGGAGTTATAGTCCAATTCGTTCTACAGTACATAATTAAAGACATTACTTGTAAATACTGGTAATAAGGAAATGAGAGTCAACAAGCATTACTTTGCAAAAACACTGGGAAGCAAATTCACCTAATTTCATTTTATATAGCATTTCTTTACTGCATGTGACTTAAAAAAAAAGAAAAGAAAAGAAAAGAAAAGAAAAGAAAAGAAAAGAAAAGAAAAGAAAAGAAAAGAAAAGAAAAGAAAATATCTTGGAAGGCTCTGACTTAAGAGACTTGCAAACAATTCTTGGGTTTCTAAAGAAGGGCCTTCAAAAAATTAAATGCTACCTCGGGAAAATGGAAGTGCTTTAGCTGAGCATTAGAAACACATATCTACAGGATGCGGCAGGGGCCTCAGGGCAAGCCACTCCACAAGGGTAAAATAATAGCATTGTGCAGAGATGTTTAATGGTCTTGAAAACAGTACCTTGACTTTTAAACATTTGGTCTTACCATGAGACAAAATCCCTCCTTTAGGATTCAAGACCATATAATTCTAAAAGTTCTTTAGCATAAATTTAAGTGCATTTTTACATGGAAAAGTGACAAAATAAAAATGACATTTAACTATCAGAAAATTGTCCTCCTAGTCCAAAACATTTCTCTAATTGTAAAGTCTCCTTTTGACATTTATATAATTCCAAGACATTTCTAATTTAATTTTACTACTGCTGTAAAAGAAAGCCAGGGAAAGATCCTGGTCCAGCAGTGTTTTATAGTAAGCAAATCCGTACCAAGTATTTGGTAAGTGACCAGATCACACAGATGTCCTCATCCCAGGCAAAACCCTTCCCTACTCCAAATTCCCTATGAATCTCCTGATCACAGTCTATTTCTTCTTTTCACACTTTGATTACAAATTCCATTCCACACCTTTGAAAATTCTCCTAATTCTTTTTCTAAGGAAGAAATATTTTTCTTAAACAGCTTCTGCCTTGCACTAATCATCTGGCTTCATATTTGCCATCTTTCTATGCTATCTAGAAGTGTGCTTAGTCTGCAAAAATAGCACAGGGACGTTTTTAATTCTCTTTTGAAATACCTGGCACTCAGCAACATAAGGTGAAAGAAATTGAATTCTGTGGAATATCATTTGGCTTGATACAGTTTACCCTACATTGTACACTGACTCTAAATCGAAAACCAGTGTTTTATCCAAGACCCCTTCTCCGAAAAAGATAAACTGTACACAAGATATCCTCTTCCTATGTTCTCTCACAAGTGTAGTCACTGATCCCTGAATATTTGTCCCCCCATCCTAGAATATAAATGGCTTTGTTATTAACCCTCAGAGTTTCTGACCTTGCCACTTTTGTGAAATAATAGCATAAGCTAGTGGAATTTTCTTTCAAATGAAATGTTTACTCTATAAACCTGTAACTGCTGTATTGCATTATATTTTTATGTTTATTGTTATGAAATGATGTTATTTGTAAGTATAATTCTGTAATAAAAAGAAAACCAAGATTGATGCTGAAACAGAATGAAATTTCAGAACATGCTATAAAATTAATCTAATACTGGAAAATCATAAAAAAGTGCAATTACTCTATTTACAGGTGAAAAGGAAAAACAATTGCATACATAAAAATAAAAGCTTTATTGTTATAGTAAGAAGCTTATGAATATCCAAATGATAGTGAAATCCTCTTACAAACAAAAGGGTTAATCTTAATTGTGCATCAGTTTTGACTATAACACGGACTTTATTTTAATACTATAAACCCTCTTTTGTTACTCAAAAGTACCTTTGCATAATGAAGGTTGCAGCTATTGCAGAAGTTGCCTGAGTCTTTTCTCAGAAATCACATTGCAGTCAATCTCAACTCCTTTTCTTTTGCAAAGCTGATGCTCAATCACAACATCCTCTTTGATGGCATTCTGAAAGTACCAATTGGTACTGATGAAAGAAGCAGATTTTAAAATTTACCTAGTAAATATATTTACATCCTTCAGAAGTATCAAAGGAGGATGCAAAAAAGATACATTGGTATGGGGATGGTTGGAACCACAGAATATTACATGTTAGGGATGGAAGGGAAAAGGAGCAATCATGACTACTGATTTATCATAGGATACCTGCTAACATATCTGGGAAGCTCATGTGCTAGAGATTACTCGTTGAACAGTTTAAAAGAATCTAAAAAATACAGTCCACAAGAAATGTCAATGTTTACTGTTCTAGCAATACTTTCACTTTTGGGCATTTCCTTGTTAGAGGAGCTACTTTGGGAAAATTTCAAGAAAACATTTGTTGCAGTTTACTAGACAATCAATAAAAACCACCTCTGATTTTACACCACTGTCCTCAAAGGACAAAGAAAACGTCTCCTTGGGCCACAATATTCATAATCAAGGAAACAGACAAATTTGGAAAGATCTGAAAGCAAAGTGGCATGCCTGCACAAAGCTGACTTCTGAGTCATATCCCTTCCCGCTGAGTGTACTTCCATGGAATAAAATAAAGATAAAAAATAAGTTATGTGTGGCTCCTCAAATTTACCCCCATGCCTACGTATAGCATAAGGAAAAAAAAAAGTTCTCTGCTGAACTTCTTAAGGTTGGGTACCAACATCTGAAACAACCACCAACCACTAGAAGTTTACAACAACAAAAGTGGCTGTTGTTATAGCCAAGGAATTTACGCGTAAGGGAAGATCACAGTTCATCCACCAAAGTCAGACACTAGATCCTCCTTTTGGAATTTAATGTGAGAAAAGATAAGAAGGAACCATGTTAAGTCAAAGCAAAATGGAAAAAGCCTGTGGAAAGAGCTACTTCCTGAACTATAGTAATTAAAAGACTTGACATATCTATGAAAGAAGGGAATGGATAATCTTTATTATACTGTAAGCAAGGCGAATGGCAGATTGATATCCCTTGGCACAGGAATACGCTACTAAATATTTGAAGACAAGCTGTGACTTCAAATATCACATCCAACTGCAACTTTAATTTTTTTTTTTGCAGAAAAAGCAACTCATGCTGAGGAAGATATGGCTTATTTGAAACTTATTTACTGTCATAACAGATGGTGAAGACTAGAGAGAATATAAATGAAAAATATGGGGGCCCAATAAATGTCAAGGCTCCCAACTTGGTTTGTAAAATTAAAAAAAAAAAAAAAAAAAAGAAAGAAAGAAGCTATATCTATGCAAGATACAAAAACTTAACAGAATAGATTAGCTTTTTAACATCTTGGAAATAACCATTTTTCTGCCCACACAATGCAAGATTAAAAATTGCACTGATGTTACAGTCACGGCCATTCTGGAAAAGTTATACAGCATTATCTATACAGACTTACCATTATTCAAATCTCCTGTCCAGGTATTTATCCCCAAACCTCTGGCAGACCATGAACATTTTATCAGTTACATCTAGGATGGTCAGGATATTTTTCTGTGAACCCATGTGGCAGGGTAGAAGGTTTGCTGGCCGTGTTTGCAACCCTAGGAACCACAGCCTGTGGAAGCAGGTCAGAGCTAGAGCCAGAGCTACAGATCCAGGGCCTTCTCTTGACTAGGGATTTTCAAGTCTGAGGTTCTTATTTCTAAAGAAAACAAAATTTTAAAGTAGCAAAATCTTCTGCAAAATGGAATTATTCTTTATGCTCAGCCCTCTCTAACACTCACCTCAACCTCTCTTAACTTCAGAGAGAACTGAGGACTCTTAGGACTCTCTAAAAAGCACCTGGCATCCTATAAAAAATTGTACTTCAGATCCTCTCACAGGAAAGGATGTTTGCGGGATGCATCCTTCCTTGTCTTCTGAGGTGTGCCAGTGAAATAGGAGCCACTGAAGAATGAACCATATCCATTCACTTCTGAAGGGAAACTGCATTCGCATTGTTACTGGAGCCACTGCTACCTTGGCTGTGCTTTTGATACAAAAAGCAAAGAAAATTAAAGGCAGAACTAAAACCAAGTGAAAATGATATTCACAAAAATCTGAAATAAATTGTCAATGTAAACCCACGTACTGAAGCTGAACAAGTATACCTCACAGGAAAGCGGAGTTTTCACGGTTATCCTGTGCAATGTACTAACACTGTAGTTCACATAAGAGTACAAAGCCAGCAGCAAAACAAATAGACGTTATTCTATATTTAGCTTCTCTGTTTCTGTTTCATATCACCTAGATGACTAGAAAATACCCCACTTTAATGCAATATCTCATTCGCTAAAAATATTTCACAGATAATTTTACTCATAATCTAGTAATGAATTTCAGAACATGGTAAGAAATGGAGTATTAAATACCCTATAATGGCACAAAGAAAAACAGAACCACGAGTATGTTTTTATATAGTTTTTCTTAATGAAAAACAAGGAAACGTACACAAAGTATTTGAGTTTTTCATGCTGCTACCTTTCATGTTTTCTGTGCATTGTATTTGAATGCTGTCCTCTTGATTATGCTCTCTGAAATACTTGTTTGAAGTAAGATACTTTATTTTAATAAGTGGAACAAAGCTTTGAATAGCTTGGTTCAAAAAAACAGTTTTAAATGAAAGGAGCTGTTGCTAAGCACAGGGATCTTTGCCAAATACTTTTTAAATGGTTTATTGTGCCCTAGCAATCCTGAGATTAAAAACATCTCTTGAATTACAATGACACATCAAAAAATAAAATTAATGTGGGGGTTTTCATTACAAGAATTGAGCCTCTGTGTGTTATTCTTTCCATTAGATAAGAAAGAAACATACTGTGGTACATTGTTTTTGCTGTCAGAGTGAGCTTTTAGGCAAATATACAATATCACACTATATCCCTCATGGATTCAATCACGTACTGTACAAGTTCTTCTATTAATTTAACTTAATGCTGTGGATTTAAGGGATAGACTGCATATTTTCACATATTTTTCTGTACTGTGGATGAGTTATTTTTAGACTCCATAAGTCTTCATCAAACTCAAAAGATTGCATTGCCTCATGCAACTACAATATGAATACTAGTATTGCCTCACTCTGTAATAAACATTTAATTTTCCACAGTCCTTGCAACAGTTACAAAACAATTGTTTTGCCAAGGTCTTAATGTTGCAACACCGTGGAGCGTATAGATCTCATTGTCAATGAGAAACCTGAATACAGGGAGCTAGACATCTTAAAGAAAAATGAAATCAATAGCATCTCCTAGCTAATAAAGATGTCTAAACCAGTACTCTTAACGGTGTTGGCCTCACGTTTGTTGGTACACAAATTATAATTTAGAATACGGAAAAAGGAAGTAGCAAAGACAACAGAGAAAACAGCTGCTAATTGATTTTAACCCCAACTCGATTTCCACATCCTGAAATCCTATTTTAGTTTGTATCTGGGGGGCTGTGAATAAATGACAAACCAGAGACGTAGCTCCAGATATCTCAAGCTGGATATGAAAGCAGGGGCATGCAGATTATTGGGATTTTTCTTGAACTCACTATTGTGTTTTGCCCAACATTTCGTAAGACACCAGTGGAAGACGGCACAATGTACCTTGCCAGGTAACACACGTACTTCGGTACTATATGGCTTTAGCTCACAGGTTTTATTTGTCAAAATACACTTTCCTGCTTTATTTCACAAGGACAAATGAAATAATTCACCTGCAAGTTACAGATTACAGCAAATTGAAACAAACCACATTGTACATATTAAAACCGAGCAAAATCCAAACTAGGCAAATTGGAAAACATAAACAAAATACTGATTGGAACAAGCGGGTCAAATTATAATTGCCTTGTTACTCATGCACAGAACACCTCAAGTTACTCAAATAATAAATGCAAACATATCTAACTCACAAGAATCGCAGTGAAAGCCTGCCACTCTCATACCCTTTCATGGATAATCCATTATAAAGATGTCTGTTCAGGTGTTTATTAACCCCAGAACATTTCTCTCAAAGAATTTCAGTATTTTAGTAATTGTCCCCCAACGTGGCACTCTTAACAGAATTTGAACATACAGGTAGGTGGCTTTTTTTCTTTGCCATCCTAAAAAGGAAATATATGCAAAAAAGTAAGAGCATTATGTCAAAAGGAAAACCAAGGTCACCTTCTCAAATTGGCCATGGATTCTTTGCCTCGCCAAGCTGGTACAAGTACTTGGAATTTCAGTGGGCACCTAAAATGGCCAGAAAGGTGTTCCCTTGTTCTAAGGGTACTGGCTGTTGGCACAACATTGACATTACTGGAGTTCCCACATTTAGGGGGAGGGAGGAGAATGGTGGGGACAGAGAAGAGGCATGACAGATGACATCCAGTATATCTATCTTCCGCTGTTGTAATCTACGGCAACCTTCAGCTACTAAACATTTTCAAGAAAGGGTGAAGAACATGACTTTGGATCAAGAAGTCTAGAAACAGGACCCTGGTCCGCTTCGCAAGCAGTCCCCAGTGCTGAGCCAAGCTGATGGGCAGACTCTGGCCATGCAGCAAGACTGGGCGTGACAGCAGTGGGCAACGTGACTGGAGAAAAGAGAAGGCTTGGACTATAAAAATCACAGCAGCGTACATAGTGTATCCTCAAAGCCAGCAGAAAAAAGGTGGCAACAGTGAAAGCAACAAAAAAGGTAAATGTGAGTTCAGTGTAAGTGAACCAAAATACCTGCATTAGCAGATCGTGACTTAAATAACAGACATCATCATACAAGGAAGATACTTTTTCATCACAGAAGTTTCACTGTATATTGTAAACTATTAAGAATAATCTTCTATAATGAAGTTTGCCTACAGCCTAGTACAATGGGTCCTCATTTAAAAAAAAAAAACAAAAACTACCAAAAAAGGAATTTTATATCAATATTGCCTCACCTAGCCTTGCACAAGCTATGCAATGACTGACATGGATATGCATCTCTGTCTGAAACTTGCAGAAGGCTGTTTCACACTCCCAAAGGAGTGAACTTAAAGTGCATGTCTTTTTAAAATCAGATATTAAGGATGCTGTATGCTGCTCAAGTTGAGAAATACCTGTACAAAGTTATACTTTTAAGACACTATATATTTCAACTAGAGACACTCTATTGCTTAACTTTCCTCCTTCAGGAGATCCCTGCTGAATCCACTCATATGTGTAATCATCGGGGGTCCCATTGCCTTCAGTCATACAGGACTAGGACCCCATTCTTCAATTCATCAAGCCCACTCACCTCGGGGGGAGCCCAAAGGCAGTGAATGCCACTAGGAAAGGTATTCCTAAAACAGCTCCATTTGATTCCCTGCTCCGATAGGAAATAAGAAATAAAACACTTTAAAAATGAATCAGATCCCTTCAACCTTTGCTGAAAGAAGGCCATCACAGTTTATAGCCCTGAAAAGGTGAAGAAGAAATATAAAAAAAGATGAAAACAATTACAAACCTTTACATGCCTCTTCGGGAAATATATACTTTTCTGTTTTTCTCTGATAATACTACATAACTCCAGATTTCTACAACACAAGGAGAGACACTCCACTCTCACATAAAACATCCCTCCACTAGGAAAGGCATTTATGGTCTCAGAAGCCAGGTATCACCAAACCCAAACCGCACCATTATTCAGAAAACGATGAAATGCATCATCATGACATTCTAACCTGCAAGAAGACGCACTCTTCGTTACCAGTCAATATTCAATAACACTCATTAAGAGAAGTAAATTGTGGAGGCTTTGGACATTGGCACTGGAACTGACAGACTACGGCAACTTCATTTATTCCTCTTTAGTGCTGTGGATTCTTGTTTATTCAGTACGAGAGGCATACCATATAAAGTCAGTCTGAGCTAATAATTTTCTCATTCCCTAAACCCCTACGTTAATAAAAAACTATGTTAATAATGAAGGCATTTTTTCTTTACGCGGATTTAAAAAGGAATCAACACAACTGAATAAGCAGTAGCTCTCATGATCAAGTTTCCAATAGTCTCTAAAGCATGAGATTAATTTTTGTGTTTGAGTTTTCTTATGACAAAGATGAGACTGCAATCTTTCCAGTCCTCAATATGTACCTCAAGCTGATAAATAAAAAAAAATGCCTGTGTTGAAGTAAGTATTTTGAACAAACAATATGTACCTCAAGCTGATAAATAAAAAAAAAATGCCTGTGTTGAAGTATTTTGAACAATTTATGCAAATGTTTAATATATTAGAAAAAATAAAAGACAGAGTAAATGAGAGAAAGTGACTCTGTGCTAGTAGCAGCTTAATAAGAGCAAATTACCCATCCACCGTTAGTTACCCAAGATAAATACTTCTTTCTAAACCAAAAGCAAAGCTTCGGGGAAAAAACTTAGAAAAATAGAAAAAACATGGAGGAATTGCTGAGATTACTTAATAGTCAGGAAGAGATTTCTGTATAAATTGTCCTTATTTCAGACAGCGTTAGTTTTATTTTATCTCCTCAAACATTATGATAGTTTCTTATTCAGGGTACTTGGCTAGAGCTTATTTTTAAAATTAAATTTCAGTTATAATAAACTCTTGCATAGATTAAAGCAAAGTATTACAGCAGTAGGTTGCAGATGCTGTTATTTCAGTGAAGAAGTGTTTTAAGTTTAAAGTGTAATGTTTCCCTAATGACGGCTCCGTTAATTGAAACAAGCGCAGCAGAGATGCTTCTCCTCTTTTGGCCATTGCCATTTTCACTGACGTTCAAGTAGAAAGTAAACACGCTTTGGGTACTGGGACCTCCTTAAGCCCTTTGGTAAACCAAATACTGAAATTTCAAAATGAATAATAAATTGAATTAGTTTTCCGAGCGTATTTTATCTTTTACTTAATAGAACACTTGAGCAGGGCAAGTGAGGCGCAGATGGCCCACGGGGCGAGGGGCGCGGGCAGCTGGGTGACGGGGAAGCAGCCCCCTGCCCACGTTTACCGCTGATGTTATCGCAGGGAACGTACGGGACTCCCCGGGTTGGACGGCAAAGGGAGCGCAGCCGGTGTGACACACACGAGCTGAAACC
>NW_009258414.1:5991064-5992075 GCF_000687185.1 Egretta garzetta | reverse complement strand
AAGACCAGGAGAGGGGCGCTTGGGGCTGTGCAAAGGGGGAATTTCTACGCGGAAGGACGATTCTTACTGGCCCCGAGTTTTTTCGTTTCATAACAGACTTCACTTCTATTTTTGCTCTCTGTATAGAAATACTTATTTCCCAGTGATTCCGGTACAGCTATCCGTATTTCAGTACTTTGCATCGTGTATGGCCTTCAGAACCGTTCCTTCCCTCCCGTCTCTTTTGTAACATGATCTACTCTTCACGCTCCTGTGATTTTGTACCAGCCGACAGTTGACATAACTACTAAGGATTTTCCTTCTAATTATTTCTCAGATATTACATGCAACTTGTTTAATCTTTTAAATAAAGTCTATAGCATTAGGGTAGCTCCAGAGCTTCGAAATACGCTCTCAGTAAATACACAGGGATCAAACTGAGTGCATTTCCTTTGAATATGACAACTACAATTCTATAGCATTTCCTTAGACAGTAATTAACCAATAATGATCTACAAACAATGCCTCTACACCTGTAAGTATACTAGTCTTGTGTGTAACTGTATAATTTTTACATGGTATATACTATAAATTGTTCAACAGTATAATAACTACAAGTTATTAGTCCCTAATTTAAAGTGAAAATGTAATATGAGTTATGGAAGCGACCTGTAAAGCAATTTCCATTCTGCAAACACTTGGCAAGTACTCTTTGGGAGTGCTCTTACAAGACCCAGTCAACGTCCCTCCATACTCCTGAAGTCAACAATACAAGCTGCTTTGGGGTTTGTTTTTTTTTCCAGCAAGCATTAACAGATCCTTAACTTTCCCCTGCCTGCACAAAGCCTTGCAAAATAGCACACCGGTTGAGTTTACCTATATTGTACGGCATGGAAAAGAAATTCTGCACCTAGGAACTTACCACAGTCCAATAGACCTGGGCAGGGAAACAATTTTACCATTGTTTGGGCAATTACAAGGAAATACGCACTTCTCAGTGACTCAACAAATCCAGAATACCTCGTTGCTTGA
>NW_009258414.1:5964306-5991051 GCF_000687185.1 Egretta garzetta | reverse complement strand
CAGCAGAACAGAGCTCGGGCTATTGTATTAGTTCTGGCTGGTGACTCCGAGCAATATTACAATCCCATGAGCCACAAGGCCTGAAACTGTTTATGGATTCCTTATCCGTTTTCCCAGGCGCTGTCTATGGAAATCAGCTTGAAAGTTGAAGATACTGCATTCTAGGAAAATATTTCAATCTATTTTTTACATATGCTTTTAAAGCCATGGGATTTTAAATAACTGCTCCTTACTGAACAAGGGAAATTAAAACAAATCATACACACTAAAAATTACTAAAATTATTTTAAATATTTCCCTTAACCCACACCGCCTAGTGATACAACATCCTTCTCTCAGCCTTTTTGCGCATCCTTATTTCCTTACTTTTCCTTCGTCTCTTTCCACACGGTTTACATACTCTTAACTAAAATGATAGCTGCTTATCTGTCTGTACATCTTGTATAAATCTCTCTGAATTTGGTTGCATGACCTCTTGTTTTTCATGGCCTGCCACTCCCCTGCAACACAGAAACCAAAGCGTGTGCTACCCCTTGACTGCATGGTCTTTTCTTTTTTCCAGACCATTGGTTTATAAAATGAACAAAATTGGTCCTAATACTGATCTCCTGTGGCACTCCACTAATCACTTTCCTCTTTCCCAAGCCGCTACCCACTCAGAAATACCTCCGTCTTTGATGTCTCAGAAGATAATTTATCTATTCACATACCTCAGCTACTATAAAGTATCAAAATTACAGACCTTGCAGATTATTCTTTTGTGTTTTGCTCTATCAACAGATTTCCTAAATGCTAGGAAAATTATGTCTATGGACCCAATTTACCTTGTTACTGCATAGCAATGATTTGTTAAACATAATCAGATTTTTGTGGCTGCCTTTAACTGTGGTGCCTCCACCGGGGCCTGGTATAAAAATAAATGGAGTAGGAAAAAAAAATTAAACATGAAGATCATTCTGGGCACTCATTTACCATCAGAGCTCAGGTATTATCATGTCTCAACAGTTCTCTTCTATGGAGAATTTAAAAAAAAAAAACAACCCAACAAACAGTCAACATAATCTCTTACATCTAGACAGAAACGTGCAAGCATACAGATTCATGCACACTCCCCTTCTGTTTAGGAATCCATACCCTGACTCAAGTTACAGCGACAATATGTATCGTTATTACACTGGAAAGGATTCTGTTCTACTCACAATACAAGTATGGTCTACCTTTACTTTTACTCCTCTTATTTTCCTTATTCTACTTGTAACCTCCGCAGTCTTTCAGTCCTACGTACCCAGCTGTTCTCCCCACAAACTGTTACAGCCTTGGGCTTACCCAGTGATTTCCACGCTGCATTTCCCCAACACGTGGCAGAAACGGGCCCATTTACAGACTGGTCTGGGGGTGGGAGCTGAATGGGGTTTGCCCCGTTATTAGCACAGGCTGGTGGAGCATTGGAATGTGGATTCTTGCCTTCCTCCACTAGTCCAGCCCATTCTGCAGGGCCTTAACTCATTCCTTAAATCATTATATACATCCACCTTAGAAGACCTTGTAACACAGATTGCTGAGTCTGTTGCTGTAAACCAACCTATTTAGTGAAGAGAGATGCGCCGTTTCTGATGAGTACAAAGCAGATGATCCAGGAGAGAGAACATGTGTGTCTTCCTTGCACACGCAAGGTCTAATTTTCAGACACTTGTGCCCACCATACTCGTACCTCTTTCCCCACTCAAGGCTTAAAGTACACCAACAAGACAGGACCTACATTTCCCACTTGTGTGTATTTGTTCCTCATTCTTCCAGTCCTGCGTTCAGTTATTGTGAAGACGTCGGGGTGCTTTCCCTTGTTTTTAACTACACATGAGTTTGAAAAAGGAGCAGCAAATGAAAGTACTCCCTCTGCTCCCCCATCCTCGTTTCCCACCTGTGGTGGCAACATCTCAAGGAAAGCAGAGAGCCTGGTGCGTGCTTTCTGTGGCCACCTTGGCTTCACTGCCGCGGAAGATGGGGCAAGAGACAGAGCACATTTGGAAGGGATTCCCCAGCCAATACTATGAATTATAAAAGCACATCAATGATCAAAGCACACATGCGTTCTGCTCCACCTACCTTGCACTTTAGCAATATTATTTCCCTTGTCCGCGACCCTCTGTGACCCGGCATAGTTCTTTAGGCAGTAACCAGACAAGATTACACATACTAAGCACAGACGTTATGCATAAGCATTCAACAGTATCATAATTTGTATATGTTACATCTCGGGATATCTTGAGAAAGTACAGCTTCTTCTATACCTCACTTCTTAATAGTTAAGTTGTAAAGCAGTCAGTGAGCAGTGACACACCACCTCACGGAGTAACAACTGTGCATCATGGGGAGACGTAAAGATTTCAAACAATGAGTGAAGAATATTAATGGAAAGGTGTGCTCTGAGCTGCTGACATCCTTTAGCTATAAAGCAAAAATAAAAGCAAAATAAAGTTTGGAGAAAAATAAAAGTTCTGGTTTATATTTACTCTGTGCTCACAAAATTGTTTCTTTCTTTCCTTGACTAGTCAGAGGTATAAAAATTCTATTACCACAAAAGAATTTGTTCCAGACCCCATCAAATGCCAGAGGTGTTCTGATAGCTAAGTGCCAACACAAGATAAAGATTAATAATAGTGGCAGCAACCTCTTTTCCCAAGACTTCTATAAAGAAAAGGGACAGAGAATACCAATGTAGCCACTTACACATTTCTTGGCTGCTACCTTTTCATTTGTGTTGATTCCAGTGTAAACCTTATCATGAATCCCTTGAATTATTGTCAAAATTCCTATGGATTATAATGACATGGTATCACCACTTCAACATTTTTCCCTCAGCAAAAAAATAAAAAAAAAGAGGCTATGTCACAATGCAGAAATACGGTTTTGTATTCCAAACCAGTAACGCACGTCCCTGCAAACACAGTGACTATATGGCCATTCCTCGCATGCATACAAAGATCCCTAACAGGCTGTCTTTACTCACAGGGCCCTTCAACAGGTATTCCTGCTTATGTCTGGTAGTGATATGTATTGTAAACGGGTACACCATCTTATTTTATATTAAAACAGAAACAGATTGTTTCATATAGTTGAAATAACTGATAACAGAAGGCATAGCCATGCTAATTTATGTTGATCAGGATCTGTGCACATTTTCAAATCTTTGAAGAAAGGCAACTCTATCTTAAGCTGTTATGTCTAAAACCATCACATAAAGCCCAATTGGAAAGAGCTGAAAAAACAGTTGTGCAAGAAAATAGATACCATAAAAAATAGTTAAATTCTTGTCAGCTTCAAAATTGAAGCAAGGTTACACTAATTTCTATGCTGAGATTCAGAAGCACCCCTGCATTTCAATCACGAGCAAGAATTAACGGATAGATTAAGATACAATGAAAGAAGAGATTTCAAGTAAGTCAGAAACTCTTAAGCTAACTTTGAATTTAGGAGAGAAAAGTACAAATACCCTAATTTAATTACATAATTGATGACGGAAGCCTTCCTTGCTCTAAGACATGCACAAGGATTATTCCCCCCTCTCTCAAAGTTTACCCTCAACATTACTAATAAAATAATGAACGCCGTCCCTGGGTGGGGATGGTGTCGTACTGCCGAGGTGTATGCATGAGCATTTCCTGCACTGCGATGGTTTTACCAGCGGTAATTTCAAGCTCCATGAGAAACAAGAAAACAAATCAATGTTTATCAAAGAAGAAAGGCAACTCTATCTTAAGCTGTTATGTCTAAAACCATCACATAAAGCCCAATTGGAAAGAGCTGAAAAAACAGTTGTGCAAGAAAATAGATACCATAAAAAATAGTTAAATTCTTGTCAGCTTCAAAATTGAAGCAAGGTTACACTAATTTCTATGCTGAGATTCAGAAGCACCCCTGCATTTCAATCACGAGCAAGAATTAACGGATAGATTAAGATACAATGAAAGAAGAGATTTCAAGTAAGTCAGAAACTCTTAAGCTAACTTTGAATTTAGGAGAGAAAAGTACAAATACCCTAATTTAATTACATAATTGATGACGGAAGCCTTCCTTGCTCTAAGACATGCACAAGGATTATTCCCCCCTCTCTCAAAGTTTACCCTCAACATTACTAATAAAATAATGAACGCCGTCCCTGGGTGGGGATGGTGTCGTACTGCCGAGGTGTATGCATGAGCATTTCCTGCACTGCGATGGTTTTACCAGCGGTAATTTCAAGCTCCATGAGAAACAAGGCACCAAATCAATGTTTATCAAATGGGGGGGGGGGAAGAAAAAAATTAAAAAAAGCAGAGTTAGTGGGCAGCTTTCTGAAGTGTATTACAGAGGGAGACAATTACAGATGGTTATTTCACAACATGGAAAAGAATAGGAAAATGCCCCTGCAAAGAGCAGCGGCTGTTCTAGTATCAGTGGCAGCGTCGGCTCTATCTCTGACCTCCCCTGGCTGTGCTGGTAGGGAATTACCAGGGGTTAATCCTGGCAAAGCAGCAAAAGAGGCAGCTTGAACAGACATTGAAACTTAGTCCTCCTCGAGGCTGGAACAATTAGGACGACTGATAACGGCCAAAACCGGTTCTTATCACTTCAAGAGTAAATTACCACAGGGATCGGAAGTTCATAGGCAATTCAGCAGCAGATGCTTTTTGCTGTGGACATAGGCACGCGGAGGCAGGCTTAGGAGAGGGCGTTCCATTCTTCAGTGCAAAATCACATTTTTAGATAGCTAAACACATTAAAGCATGCTGGCAGATATCTATACAAAGCAAATATGGAAGCTTGGGTTTTTGCTAGGGTGGAGACTTTCTCATCACCATCCACTACCTCCTTCACCACCACAAGACACTGGCAGAGTGCACCGTTCTTTTTTCTGATTTCAAATACACTTTTAAAGCACCAGAGATGGCATCTCTCCGATAAGCGCAGGGCTAAAGAACCGCTAGTCATGCATTACTAATGACTAAAAATGGCTGAGGATTCTTCCTCATTAAGAAAGAGATAGTTATTAGAAGCTGGATTTCTAAGTCAATTATCAGGCCAAGAAAAACTTAAAATCTTAACTTTAATAAGTATGTTAAAATAAAACCAACAAGTCCTTAAGTGCTTTTCTGTTTTCAAAAATATCAGAAAAAAAAAGAATAATCTTATTGACTGCCTAACCCCCCTTTGAAGCTAGTGCCTTGATTTATGAAAAAAACAGAATTTTCTTTCCCTTGCAGTGTTTGAAGGAGGCCCTGCCCTAGCTCTGCCCTACTATAGGAAACAGAGAAAAAGGGATTTTATTACAGAGGTATTAAGGTTTCAGTCCTTAATAACAAATGTAGCGACGCAGAAGCTGGTACTATTGAAGCATAAGCGTCATATAAGGATTTTCAAAAATGTATTAACGATGCTTTGGATTGCAGGGGTGGGCGCAGCCCTGGTCAGAGGGGGAAGGGGTTGTGTTGGGGGAACACCTTGCAAATGGCTGGCTGTGCTGACCGCGAATGAGACAGCTTTTCTCGCCTTGGTACCTCCCTCCTCTTTTATATCCTCTACCAGCAAATCCAGGGCTGATTTGTATAAAGTAAATCAGAGTAGAAAAATAAAGGGGATATTTTCTATGCTGCACATCACTTGAGAAATCCCCAACAGACTCGGTATTTTCAGGAGACTGAATTGTTAACTTTTAGAATTACAAATAGAGCATCATTCCATATGGCACTACTTTTCAAATAACTTTCCTGTAAATCACAAACAACAGAAGACTGATTCATTAGCAACGCCACTAACCACGTCCGTGACATACACTCAGGCTCCTCAAAGAACTGAAGAAGTTAATGTGTCCCAGTAAGTGCCCAGTGTAAACTGTAACTCAATTCTCCTTCCTCTGTGTTCCTCTTTTTTTCCTTTTTTTTTTTTAAAAAAAAATTTTTCTAAATTTTAATTTTCAAGCTTGTGCTTTTATTTTATTTTTTATGCCTCTTTTGAGCCCCTTGGCTCCTCACTGGCTCTTTACCAGGTGTATACAAGATCCAGTAAATATTCAAGCTAATAATTTTTCTGTAAGTTTTATGCAAGTGGACGAGGACATCACCAGCATCAGCTGTACAAGTGTAATGCTGCTGTTTTAATCTCACTTGCCATTGGCCAAGTACCAGTTATTTAAATAATATTAATAAGGTGCCCTTATTTAAACTAAACATCTTCCTTCCATCATCTTTATCACAGGACCCACAGTTAGGCAGAACCTGGAAGAGAATCTGCTTTCATGTTGCAGCAACGTCCACAAAACCTCTTGGTTGCCGCTGAAGACTGGCTGCGTATTTGCCCTCTTCCCAGCTGTGCACCACGCTCGCTCTGTACCGTGCCCAGCTTTGCTGCGCTCGGGAAGCCTACGGCAGCCCAGGGAAGGTGCCCTTCTCCATCCGTACAGGACATCCCACCTAACTGGGGCTGAAGCAGCCAGCACATGGCAAACACACCTCCTCAGTGCCTGTGCCTATGTAAAGGACATACGGGACTGTTTGGATGTTCATAACAAATCAGCTAACAGCAAATAAAACAGGTAACATCTATAGGCAAGCCTCAGGGAGCTTCATTTCATGATATCAGAATTTCCTTTCTTCTCCAAAAGATTGCTGCTTTGCTCTTACATACTTATTGTACTCCATTGACGATTCTGAATATCCCTCCCCATTCCTTCATGTAGGGAATAGATCTGTGTAAGCTTTATGCCTATGGACTTCTAGCAACTCTAGTACTAAAATCAGTTTTTCAGCAGCACCAGTAACAAACCCCATTTAATGTAGAGTCACCTACTAACTAAATCCGTTGCAGGATCTGGAGACAAATAGACAGGGCTTTGCTTTCTTCAGCATCTTGGGCTTTTCCAACACATGGACATGAATTCAATATATTGTTACTGAGAAACACTACACCTGTGATTTTTTGGCTTTCCAAAATACGAAGACTTTCCAAGAATGACAGAATAGAATACGATTTTTTTAGTAATTCTAACTGTGAGTTAGTTAAAGTTTACAGTACAATAGGATATAACCTTTGAACAACACTGCAGCATACTATTATGTAGTGAACTGTAGCATCCACATAACTCACTTCTGAGGTTATTTCATTGCCATCTGAAGCACGTACGGGGAGACAGGGCCTGCTCTAATTACAATATTGTAGTTTTGACTGACAGACAATATGTCTACAATCAACTCATTTGAAAGCCATGTGTTGCGACAGTTCCTTGTCCGACTCCAAAGTGTACAGAATTGAGACGAATCAGTGCCTTGCTACTATACACTAAGCCCAGAGTAAAAAAGAAAAAAAAAAAAAAAAAAAAGAAAAAAAATCCTAGAGAACAACATGTATATAACGAACAGCAACATGGGCCAAGAGGTACCCCAGGGTTTTTGTATCTTTTCCTCATTGTTAATGTCTGTTGACTTTTTAAACATGGCCAGAGCATTTTAGAATAACACTTTAAAACATATATCCCCCAAAGAAAACTGCTGTTTCCAAACTTCCTGAACTTGACATTAGTTATTCTAAAGCAAAGTAAATTTGAATATGAAAATTTGAAAAACTCAATTTTTGAGATCACAGGAAAACAACTTTTGATATTATTACACATATTACTAATGCACACAAATATACAGCTGATGCTGAAACAATGTTTTTATTCTGACCTCACACAGGCCTGCATAAGTATAATTATTATGCAGCATAATATGACAGAGATATCTGTCATTAGGAGAATTTCTGGAATTTTGAACATACATTTCAATAGCCTAAGTGGACCCTAGCTTGGCAATTTAGCTGACCCTGGAAAAGAGTGCCTTATGTTCATCTTGTGCAATCTGTCCAGTAACAGATGTACACCATTAAGATGTAAAGTGAGGTGGAGGAGGAGGGGAAGAGCAGAAGAGTCAGGCCATTTAGCAGAAGAGCCATGAGTTGCAGTAGGCCAGCATGAAGGAAGCACAGTACGTACAAGCCATTCAAAACAGGTTCCAAGTAAACCTGTGATAAACAAATTACTATTTTTAAAGTATTGCATTTATTTTATGTTAAATGATATGTAAACATTAAAGAAAAAAAAAAAAAGTATCTGCACTGGGAAGAGAATGCAAGGAGATGTAGGTGTAACAGGGGGCACCCCTACAGCAGAAGGAGCGTAGTGAATTCCACCAGCCCGAAAAGATACATTGGTGTCAGATGGAGAAGCTTTCCTCCAGCACAGTGGACCTGGGTCACCAGGAAGCATGAAGCCTACAGGTGGTAAAGTTCTCCAGATTAACACTTCGTGTTGATGACATGTTCAGATGTTTGAATTACTTCGCCATAGCAACAGACACAACCTGTCATATTATTAACTCATCTTTGTTATTACTGCAGTGAATGTACTGGAAGAGTTTGACTGGATTTAAGCTCTGTGTTGCCTATTGGTTTCCTAGAACTTTTCTCACCTGTGTTTGTTCAGTTTCTACCAGAAATGTTTAAAAACAGGCAAGACTTGCAATTAATTGTTTTTTAAAGCACTCAGAGTGCCACTTTCCAGTATTACTGCAACATAAAAATATTCATCATATCTGCCTGCACCAAATGTTGATGTAAATTATTAATTTAAGGCAAATGTGACAATTAAAGAGATTTATTAGTCTTACTACATCACGCAATTACTAAATGACTTCTTTTTAAAGCCTGACTTCTTTTCTTCTCTGCAATCAAAACTTTTGTTTTAGGTACTATATCTTATTTATTGATACACATCATTTTGAGAATGAGCTATCCCAGTTAAATTTTGTAGTGACAGCGTATAATTAACACACAAACAAAGTACACGCAGATACTTATTAACATCACAATAGCAGTCTCGAGGAAAAAAAAAAAAGAAGTCTCTTTCAGACTGCGTTTTCAGTAAATAATTAACAGACAAAATGAACACTGCAAATGTCGCTAAAATGCACCTTTATTTGCAGTCTTAGTACACGGACCGCTAATTGTCTGAAGTTGGACTGTTCGTACCTAAAAGTAGTCTCTTTTGCCACAAGGCTGATACCCACAGATGGGAGAGCCAACGGCCAAGTTTGTATTTCCCTCGCCTATGGCATGATGTCTACTCTGTGAATAAAAGACCAGTGAGTTTTCAGGATTGGCCAGCATTACAATTTTCACATTATCAGAGGTATGAGAGTCCCTAGCTATCAATATATTAGAAATATAGATAGAAAATTTAAGAATCCATATCATTATAATAAACACATATAAAATATGGCTCATTGGACAGCTCTGGTGTTTACCAGAAACACTGCTTATTCACCACATATTCCTTTGGGTGTCCTTTATAAAAAAAGAAGCGTGGTTGGTTTGGTTTTTTTCTTCCCCCTCACACATTACATGTTGCTCTGGGAGCTTAGATATTGTTTTCAGCTGAGCAAAAGGAAATGTCAGGCATAATTTTGATAAATGTGAGCTATCTCATATTTTCTGTTAACAAGTGCTTTGTGTGTCTAATAGCATGCACCTGTGAAGCTGATTTTTCTTCTTCATGTGACCTCAAAAAACTAAAAAGAGACTGTACGGTAGAAAGAGACTATACCTACTGCTAGGTCAATAACATTGATGAAAAGACTTAATCAATGCAGAGATAAAATAAGGCCTTCAACCCCCACCCCGCTCCACTCGCTGTCCCTCACCTCGGCTGCGGGCTTAGTTCTCAGTCATTTTCTTCTCTGCTTGTCATGGTTAGTTGGCTAAAAAACCTGGACCCACAGACACTGTGCTGTGATAAACATGCCAAGACCTGGCACCAAAGTGAGCACACCTCAGTAGCGGCCATCAGCAATAAGTGCAAAACCTTTACATCTATATAGGACCTTTGAACTCCACCGGTTTTTGTAGGAAGTAAGCTCTCTTTGCATAAACTATGACAACCAACGATTCCTTCTTTCTAACAGACCCTTACTAGGAGATGAAAAATGCTACTGCATATAACAAGAATTCATAATAATCTGTTCAATATTTTGAGTTTTATACTGATTTTCCAGTGTATTACTCCATTTAGCTAAATGCCTTTGATAACGGAAACAGAGTATCAAATTGTAAAGTCCAGAAAAAATCATTGAGGTTCCAATTTTCTTTGGTTTTCAATCAAACATATTTCCCATGAACATGCTACATAGGTTTTTCCTCATGAGCTATCAGGCAGCATTATTCCCCCTAAGGGATGAACTGTGGGCTTCTAAAGTTTTCCAATACAGGCTGTCAAAATTTCCTAGGTCTATTTTGTTACAGATGATTTGGGGAACAGGATATTCTCTTGTTTTGCATAAGTGGTTCTGGTTTGGTTCTGTTGTTCTGGGGATAAAACATTAGAAAGAAAGAATTATAGCCTGATCTGGAGAATTTTAAGGAAACAAAAATATAAAACTTAATTTCTTTAAAAATTAAATTTCCTACAGAACATCTATAGATATCTCTGTCACAAGTGAACAGCTTCAAAGTTTCTATTTTGAAAGGTGTTTCATTTTTTATCATGTAAAGGCTCCTGTGAATCTAGGAAAATAGTAATGAGTTTCTTTCAATCATTTGCCAAGTACAAAAGAAGTGACTCTTCACTAGTTAATATGAATTAAAAAGAAAATTGTAGTCTATCTGGTTTCCTGTAAAAAGATTTTCCTAAACAGAATCAGTAGAACTCCAAGTGACAAAATACTTTTGCTTTAGGTGGGATAACTTTCTCAGCTTTAAAGCCGTTCTTTAAACATATTTAAACACATCTTTGATATAAATGTTCTCACATACAGATCCTAACATTAAAATACTTTACAGCTAAAAGAAATATGTCCTGTGCTATGTTAATTTGCACAGACTTAATCTTAGTCTATAAACCTAGACTAAGATTTCATGTGTCTGTGAAGCCTGACTAAATAGAAATCTGCCTTTTAAATTAGAGTGGCTTGTAGTCTAATTTTATGTTTATTCAATCTCTGCTTCTGGAATCCTCTAAGCAAGGTTGTTTTATTTTAGGAATGTTCTTTTAGTCAATTATTTAAAATTGTAAAGCTGTACAACAGGATACAGTCTGTGGGGATTTGTTATCTACCAATGGGTCATTTATTTATGAAATTTCTGTGCTCTACGCCTGTTAAAATATTGATGTTTTTCCCCTTTGCTCCTTTTTCTGATTTAAGTAAAATGGCAGGCATTGAGTTGAATTAATTTACAGATTAGCCATTATAATGAAGTCTTATTTAATCATTAAGAGGGGAAACAAAAGAGGGGAAAGAGAAATCTGGCTGATGGGGTTTCTGGAGAAGTACAGCTATTTGGTAGTCAGGAATCCTGGGAGCAGCCCAGAACAAAACTTCAGTAAAGTCTTATCCACATGTTGGTTTAAACGTTGTCTACTTGGGTTACTTTTTCTTATGAAGGAAATGTCAGTGTCATCTGCATCACTCACTCTCCATCTCTCCCAAGGAGGTGACGCATAGTTTATAGCCTACCCTTACAGATGCATTTGATTTAGGTGCTGTAGTAAAGTGGAAGTGTCAAGGTGATTCATCTGTCTGCCACTGCTGACAGCTGTGTTACACAAAGTGCCTGTGTGGAACACATTGATTGGGCTAAAGAAGTAGGTATTTCGATATCAAAGGGAAAGGCTTGCTTTGTCATTACAAACGCAGCACTGGCTTTTGACCAGCGTAACAGATACAGCCTGCCTGAACATTGTGTTGCATATTCTGAAGATGTTTCCAGGATTGTCGCCCTATGCCAGGGACCAACAGCAGGTCATCCCCTTGTAAACTTGCTTGAAAAAGAAACTGTGTTGCCATGACTAAATTTAGAAAAAAAAAAAAAAAAGGAAGTGATTACAAATATATCGGTTTCATAAAAAACCCAAACACTTGATCATTACACCCTTGATCTGTCACACATTTTAAAACAACATCCACTACTAGCTAAAAAAGTTAATTTTGCTACAAATCTAGTTTTCTTTCAGTGTGTTCCTGAAGTTTCTCATCATATTCCCATTCACTTATGGAAAATTATCACCCATTATCTGGTTTGTGAATTGTCACTGCTACTTTTACCAGCCAGCTACATTTACAAGGTTCTCACGTTAGTAAAACATTTCCTAGATACTACCATTTTGTAATCCAATTCCTGTATTTTCATCCCTATGTGAGAAGTGAACCTTGCTGGTCAAGTTGAGTGATAGGCCTGTATACATATATGTAGTCTGAGGTGTCATTTGTAAAAGAATGAATTATTAGAAAAGGTAATGGGAGCAACCTATGATGATACAGTGTCATCTAAAGCTATTTATCCAGCGTAATCCCTGTCTTTACAGATTAAAAATAGTTGTATATTCAAAAGTAATCTGAAATTCAGTGTATCAGTTGTTGATGTGTCAGTAATTTACCTAAAATAGTCCATATTTTATCATAACGTCCCCAAAATATTGCAAGTTCATTTAATAGCGTGTTATGCTTTAGAAAAATATGCAGTTCCATTTCAGGAAAAACGTTACATTCAAGTTTTTCTGGTTGTCCTTGGTATTTTGAGACAGACAAAAGACTTTGAAATTCTAATACATGGGTGTTTAAAGAGCTTCAGAAATGACATTTTGCTATAGGAATATGCAAAACAAATGCAAAGAAAAGTTATTCTTTTAAAACGATAGAAATACTACAGTCTCTAGACTAAAACACAGCTCATGAAAGAAAACCTTTATGTATATATTTGATTTGGTATTTGAAATATAAGTGCACAGAGAAAGTTTCAACAATTGTAAAGTTGTAGTCTGCACTTCCAACAACTTCTAAACATGGCTTATGATGAAAAATTGGATCATGAGGCAGCCTGTGGTTTCACCATGAAGTTGGGAATCAAGACCTTCTGCATTTGAGTCAGGGCTTGACATCTGACTCCACAGTCTTAGGAAATTTTAGTTCACTTTCTGTTTCAATTTTCTACCTGTAACACCACACTTCCCTTTCACATAAGTTTATAACCCAAGGAAAATATCAGTTTCAAAATGTGTAAGTAAAATCTGGGACTTATTGTGAACCATGAAATCCTAATTACTGAGCTATTTACCAGAGACAAAAAGCTGGCCGACAATGCCATGTACCAGCACGGTTTGATCGCTAATTGTAATATATCAGGAACCATCAAATTACTTCAGAATGCTATTATGATTTTTAATTCTGAAGTGAGAGATAGAAACCTTAAAATACTATTAAAAAGACCCTTTTCTATAAGCTTGTAAAAGTAATTAAATAAGCCAAAATAAGCTCATAAAAGTAATTAAAGGAAAATGAGGGGTGAATGGACTGATGAAAGGACGGACCTTGTAGGATGCAAGCAGGAAAGCATATAATGTAGGAATATTTAAGAATTTGCATGACTTCAAGAGCCAATTTAAAGGTTTTCTCTGGATAGCAGATGACCTAACGGGACAACAGCCTAGCAGGTACCTTACATAGGGCTACTGAGCTAAGAGCATCTAGAGTATTTGTTAGATCTCCAACATACTTGAGGAACGATGAGTAGCAAGTTAAAACATTCCTTCTCTAACATTTACCAGTTGCTCTAGTGATCACCTGCTCCTTAACTTCCAAAATTTACCATAAAAAAGTTATTTAAACAAATAATATAAATAATGACTGGAAAGTAATATTTCCTAATACTAAAATACAAAGTTCTTTTGATAGCAGCTTGAAACAGAGCAATTTCATTGTGCTTTAGCTCTTTCAATGAACATTAAATACAATTTAAACAATTAGAATACTTATCTCATTAATCAGAATTTGTGCTTTAATGTAAATAGCAATATGTAATGTGATGAAAAATTCTAAATCTATGTTAGAAAAATAAGGCTGGAATTGCATTTTTAGAATAATGCAGATCAGTAATCTGTGCTTGTCCCAAGCTATGGGAATTTGATCTTGGTACAATCTAGACTGACACAGCCAGCCTCTCGTATGCGTGCAGGTCAATTGGGTATCTGGCAGAATAAGTTTACGCAGAATTGGAGCAACTGGGGACACCGGAGTTGGGTTTTGCTTTCTGTGTGGGAATGGCTATGCTACTGAAGTACCCGCTTGCTAGGTACAGTGAGTGTGACCAACTTCTAAGTTACACAGCTCTACTACATGCTAAAATGTCACAATAGGAGTGAAACAACTTCACATGGTCTGATGAAGAACCCGAGCAAGTTCATGGAAGAGAAATCCATCAAAGGTTATCAAAAAGGGCAAATATTTGAGTACTCTTTGGAGGGCAAACTGCTGACAGGTGGGAAAATATTCTGGAAAAGTATCAGTCTGGGTTGGCTCTAGTCTCATTATGAACATTGGCCTAATTTTGAAAAGTACCCTATCATAACACGGCATTCAGTTGCCAATAACAAACCTGTTCTGAAATAAGAAAATCTTGCGGGAAAACAGAAATTTTAACGATAAATAGTGACAATGACCAAATTATTTTTAACTAAGGAAATGTGTCTCAATCTCTCTGAACGCTACTTGTGAAGGCAGATAAAAGCTATTTCACTGCTACTTTTACAATTTTTATGGTGACTACTAGCCAACTTGCCGACAGTCGTCCCTCTCATATTTAGTTTCTTCCTGAATGAACCAGTGCTCTTGCATAAAGGGCCACATTGGTTTTCTGGTCTTCAGGGAAAGACCTGGCCTTAAGTCTCCAAAAATGAACTATTGATGTGACTGCTTATAAAATAGCACAAAAATTGTATTTGGTCATATTCTCCTATAAAAATATTTTCCCTGTGCAAAGAGTTTAGCCCCAATATTTCAGAAAGCATTTCATTACAAGAATTCCAATAATTTGGCAAAGAACATATTTGATGCTGAATCTCACATACAAAGCACTCTGACTATAGCCTTTGAAGCAGCTCAGTTTCTTAACTTCTACCTATTCTTTATTATCAAGTCACATTTGACAATTCTTACTTTTTTTTTTTTTTTTGAAATGCAGAAATATTTAGCAATTTTGCAAAACTAGCTGATTTTCTCTGGTTGTCTTTTCTTTTGCTGTTGGGACTGAAATAATCTGTACATAATTTTTTTTTTTTAATTACTTATGTCTCTAGCTTGGTTGAAAATTTCTTATTTGTTCTTTGTTTCTGTGAAGAATCACATCCAACATCTGGTGTACAGAAATAACATGCATGCATATCTTTCATATAATTTTCAACAAAGCAAGCCATTATTCTGACAACCATCTATCATGTAATAGGACTCTTCAAGGAATTTAGGCAACTAAAAAAATCAATAAAACAGTGAAAATACTTAAAATTATTTACATACTTTAAATTATTTACAAATATACTGACTGACTTTAGTCAGGTTGATATATTTAGACTGCAAATACATTAAAATATTTCTGAAACACCTTTCTTTAATCTATGCTCCATGAACGTTCCATCTAAGCAGTGTGCATTGAATGGAATTTCACACAGAATTTTTTTTTTTTTTTTTTTTTTTTTTTTTTTTTTACAAATTGCCTTTAATTTTAAGCCATGGACAATTTTTCACTGAGACTAAAGAAAGAAATATGATTGGAAAGTGAAGCTAGAAAGCTAGAAGTGAAAACTCACGGATACTGTATTAATACAGCATTACTAAAATTCACAACTTATTATGCATTTATTTAAGGTCTTAAGCATATTTCAGTGTGGCCATAAGATTTCAGCACACATACACTCAAGAATCATCCTCCCTGATCAAAGTGTACGAATGTAATCTTTCAGTAGGCTGATTGTAAATGTTTGTGTATTAATTCTGTAATATTTTTATAGCAATAACATTAGGCTTGTTTTATGGAACATGTGCTATAACTTGGCATCTGAAATGGAGATTGCACAATACACACAGGTATGAAAAGAAATCTAAACTCTTACTCAAAAACATGTCATCACCCCAGCTTGTCTTATTACAAAAATCTTCTGACCAAGCAAAATAATTCTGAAAAAAAACCCCTGTACACCGCTTATTTACACAGAAATTAAGAACTGATCAGGATATTGCTGAAAAGCCTTTTTCAAACCTTTTTCAAGCTTTACAAGTCTAATAGTCCAAATTCTTTAATTTTGCTCCCAAAGTTAAATGCTTATCATATTATCTTATAATGAACCCATGCATGTAAATCATAGGCAGTAATTTGGGATAAGTGTAGTTCATCTCTATTTTGTGGTTACTTTTGTATTTATATTGCTGAAATGAGAAATCCACCCTATAGTCCACACGATGATTTAAGGTATGTTCACGCAGGTTTTTTTCACATTATTATCACTAGTTAAAATGAGTGAGAGAGGAAATGCTTATTCAAGCTATAGAAACATGAAAGAGGAAGAAAAAATTCTTTCACGTCTATTTTCCACATTAAAATAGCTTTGTCTGTTTCAAATTTAAAAGCAAGCAATAGCTAAAATATGCATTAAGTTCTGTCAGACAGAAAGCAGTACGGACTCTTGCAGACCATCAGCACGGATTACTGGTGCTCTTTTCTGAGCTGAGTACTTAAGAGATGAAATCCCTTAGGTGATTCTGAAAACGTTACATATCACCATCGCAATGGCAAACCAAACCATGCCAAATCTACATTTCATACTCTGTTTGCACATATATTAGACCAATCCTTTTGAGGACAGAAATGTGTTTCCTTGGATGTTTGCACTTTGCTATGTAAATTCTCAACACTCAGCACAGCCAAAAAACTGTTTCCTTCAGCTGAAACTGATATCAGAGGGATATTTTTTTGTTTTGATTAAAAAAAACCAACTTTAGCCTTTAAACCTGAGCCCTCATTATTTACATAAGTAGAAGTTCCACTGAAGTCAGGGGTATTTTGCTTGTATATAGACTGAATTGTAGTCAATATTTTTACAAATATGATAGAATACTAATGAGCTAATACTGGTTGAACTGGCATGTCACAATTTCTATAATTATAGTATAGTAAATCTTCTGAACTTTCAGCATAAAATAATCCAAATTACATACTGCTGAGCCAAACTCAGCTCAGTAACAGTTCAAATAACTGAATGTTATAAGCAAGACAGATTTTGCTTTTTTCTTGATGTCTGAGAGTTAGCATCATAAAAACAAAATTTCACCTTGATATAAGGTGACCTTTGGAAACAGGCAATTGTAATTTAAGACCACGGCGTTGCAAATGCAACTTCCAAAGGAAGCTCTGACAATTTTTTTTTTTTTTTAATAAATGAAACAAATAAATGCAGGAGAAAAATAAAACAAATTATACATAGGAAATCTTAAAAACAACATTCATTTTTGATATTTAAACATAGCGTGCAAAAGTGTATTTCATCCTAACTGCTTTTGCGTCTGTGTAATAGCACAATTAATATGTCTTCCATGGATTACTTCATGGAAGATAACACTTTCAAGAGAAATTAAATATGGATACAACCTTCTGGCTCAAGATGTCCCTAAACTGCAGATTGCTAGAAGTGTCTCTGGGGAAAAGGCAGGAGTGTCTGTGTGCTTGCTTTGCTTTTTACAATATTCCAAGATATCCTCTATGGCCCAGTGCTGTAGAGAAAGGCTGGTCTGACACGGCGTGGCAGTGCCTATGGACACCCGTCACTTCTGTTCTCAGCAAGGTGACTCTGGAGTATTTTTGTGCTATACATTTGTTCTTGAGGGAGGGAAGGGACTGAGAACAGCCTTTAATAAAGGGACACAGATGTTTGTGTTTATTGCACCACCTGAGCTAATTAAAATTCTTACCTTTTTAAAAAAGCAAAAAGCTCCCCGTGGGAATGAAAAGTGGCTTTAAAAAAAAAAAAAATTACAGATGGGATAACGAAAAAAGATTATTTTCAAAATAAATTATTTAGTTTAGAATTTTTGAGAAAAAGCGAATATTGTGACACTGACGTCCCATTTGTAAGCTTGCTTTGTTTGTATAAGGACAGAAGGAACTGGATTTGTGAGACAAGCTTATCAACCTTGCCTGAAGTTACATGCTAGCTTTGCAGCATCTTATATTGAGTAAGAGCTTTCTTACTTAGTATTTGGGAGGGAATAAACTGGGAGAAAGAATCCTGTCCATCTTGAACACTTAAAGGTGATAACCTTTGGCAGAAAAATACTGGCACAGTGTTACATGGTATTATTGTTGTTATATGAATCCAAAAAAAAGATTTAAATCTTGTCACATATTTCCCAGGTGTTACTGAGCTTTGCCATATCCAGAGGGATTTTGGAGCAAGACCCACAAAAAAATACCAGTCTCCCTTAAGTGATCTATAGTTACACAAATTCATATTTCAGTTGGAGGCGCACCTACCCTACATTTCTTATTTCATGTTTTAATTTCAAGGACTAAATTGTTTTTGTAGTGAAGTAGTTAATGAATATAAATTGAGCACACCCCCCCCCCCATATTTCAGTGAACGGCTCTTGAAACCAAAATGTCAGATAAAAGAAAAAAAAAAGCTTTAATCTGAATTAGTTTTAGACTCAAATTCTTTTGTAGAGATAAAAGATATCTGTTCACAGATAGGTTTCTGTGTTTACCTAACAACTAACAAATATTTTCTAAAGGTCTGAGAATTTTCCATACCATCTTGATACAATTGAATAGAAGACCCATTTAGCCTAATGAGCATTAAGATTAAATCATTTACTCACAGATCAAAGGAGATTTTAATTATGTAAACGAGTTGTTCAGAAACACAAAATGTTCCATTAAGCTTCACAATTAATACATACAATATTTATGAGTTCAGACTTTTTTCCTTGTTAAAAATTGATTGTTACATCAAAAAAAGTTTCCCTAGATGCACTGATTGAAGGAAAAATATTTTAAGCCATAAAAGTAGCAGGCATGCAAAAGATTTTACTGCCTTTTGCTTTTCCTTCTCCTCTTCTTTTACCCCCTTTCTTTTTTGTTGTTGTTGCTCTGAGCGTCTTGTCACCAGATGTTCATTATGTGCACAAAAATATTGAGTTCATATAAGTAAGTACTCACAGCATGGTCATACCATACTGCATGCATGTCACCGAGGTCTCTAAATGGAACTGGTGCAAAATAAAGCACTTTCAAAAAAAAAAAAAAAAAAAATCTCCATTTAAGGTCTCAATGCTTTCTATTTCTTAGAATATGAAACAACAGTAACAAATAACATGGTGCAAACAAAGAACTCAGCTTTGGTTCACTGGTGTGTATGACAAATTATTTTTCAAAGGTTTTTTTGGGGTTTTTTTTTGTTGTTTTTATTTTTTTTAAGGGAACAACCTTAGATAAAACCCAAGATCCCCAAAACGGTCTCATCCTGCTTCCACATTTGGACAGACATTACCTTTCAGTGGCACAAACAATGCTGCACATGATAGATCATTAAATCACTGTATTACTTCTAACAGGCAAGATTAAAATAAATGCAAAGAAAACAAATGATGGAAGGAATGCTGATAAAATATGCAAGCTGGATTAGTTATAGAGTAATTTATTTCTACTAGAAGTTCTACTTAGGAAAGCAAATCAAAAGAATGGAAGTCTGCTGACACTAAGTAATCCTGAAAAACACAGGGAACAGTTGTAGGAAAACAGATGACTACTTAAGAGGGATGAAAAATCCATTCAAATTCTCAAGGCCAGAGGTATGCATTAACAAAACTTTCTACAAGATTGTTTTCTACGCTTAAAGAAACTTAAAAACGCCATTAAAAAAGAAAAAAGATGACGGAAAAAGACTTTTACTAGATGTGCTGGGGCAAAATTCTACCCTTAGTTACCAAATATGCTCCAAGGGACTACAATAGATTACTACTGTTTATGAAGATGCATCTGAGCGCACAGACTGCTTTTAATGTCCATCAGAGTTAGCAGCTTAGTTATTAAGGCTACTCAGGGGCACTGACAAATGTGTAAATTTGTCCAGAACAGTCACTGATGATTCCATGTTAGATTTACAAGCAAGAAGCATAAAATATTTAAATACTTTATGAAATCTCTACCATTGTGTCAGTGAAAAATTCCAACACCTTCAAAATTCTGTCTTAACAGAGCAGCTGAAGCTTCCCCCCCCATATATTAGGAACTCATCATACTTTAGCTTTTTCACTCAATTTCATGATCTTATGATTGATCTTATTTATTTTTGGTTTGTGTGCAACTTGAAGTTGATGCCAGAGTTATTCTAATTATAACACAGTCAACAGAATGACAGAAATCTTATGTCCTGGAACTCCATAAATAATTCAATGGAATTCAATACTTTATATTCATTGCAATCCTAATACATCCACAAACTTACGGTCAGCTTCCAGGTATTTTCCATGTATTTACCTTTCTATTGAATTGTAACTGCATCCCAAGACAGAGTCATTTGCCATGCTCCTAATGCTCCTGCTTTTGGACACAGATGGCTAGTGATAAAAAGTTGAATTCACTATCCATCTATTCACTGTCTATCAAAATAAGTGTGAACGTAAATTATCCCAATCACTTTCATGCATGGCATATGAAAACTGATAAATTTGAGTGTCTATTTTTCATTTCAGTAGAGGAAAGAATCAACTGACAATACTTTCAGTAACTTCTCATTATTTATTTTTTCATCTATAATACTCTCATTTTCCATTAAGCTCTCCCTTTCCCCAGTCTGTATAGAAATAATCAAACTGTCACAACAGACAAAGCAGCAACTCTGCCACACATTCTCTCTTTCCACGCAAGAGCTATAAAAGCTCCAGGGTGGAGGTGACTGTACATTGTATGATACTCATCACACAGAGCCCAGTCTGTGAAGTTACCACTTGTGGGTTCGTAGCTGCTGGATACAGCTCTTCTGAAGAAGAAAGCAAAGTGCACAGCTGTTAAGGCTGAAGCTGAAAGGAGCTATGCTATTAAGGGAGATGATGCTCTGGGCTGGAGTCGATCTGGCTGGTTAAGATCGTCCCAGTGGAGTTCAGCCGATAGTCTCCAACCATGATCCCTTTCAGCATACTTTGTAAAACTGGGTGCATATTCACTGCTCCATTGGTTTCGTTTTGGTGGGCAGCATGTTACTCAGAGACAAAATATATATCTACATCTATCTCTTACCACACATTCAACAATTTTAAATGCATTGACTCTAGTTAAGTCAAAGTAGCTAGGCATATAAGCTAGGTAGAAGAGGGTAGAACAGGGGGAGATTTTGAATTGCTTTGGAAACATTTAAATGATCTGAATTTCCTATGTGTATGACAGGCATGAGAAAGAAGCAGGAACGGGAAGGTTAGGTGGATGGGATCCTAACAGGCCTTTCAATTGCCTTAGGGCTGCCTAATGTACCAGAGAGACAGGACAAAATATGCCATCAGTGCTGCCTCATGGACTAGGTACGTCACCTTTGAAGTGCTGATATTCAAAACATGCCTTCCACAGTGTTTTTCCAGTCCACAAAGAATTAAAAGGGACCGGCTTCCAAAGTTATTGTAAAGGTGGGCTTTTTTCCCCCTCATATATTTGATAAAAGACAGAAAAATACTATCTTTCAAAAATACCATTTCATGTTTTTCTGGGAAGGTAGTTAATTTTTGGAGGTATATTTTAATATCCAGAAATATCCACTGCAAATGTCAATATATAAAAGACCACTGGTGATGTGAACATGTCATTCTTATTTCTACAGTTATGTCTTTCTCAACCCAAGAAATCACCTGAAGACTTAACTCAAGCCAAATGTTTCAGACCATACTAGTACTAATAGCATTATTCAGAAACACAAAGACACTCGGAAAGAACCACCAGATAGCAGAGAGTACACTGTCTTTTCATTACATTCAAACATCTTATTCTCCCCTTTCTGTAGGATGCTGCCCTAGGGTGATGGTGGTTGTGTGCAGGTTACTGCTGGCCCTGAACCATTGGTCTCAGTAAGCTGTGTTCGCTACCTGTAGGCCAAGGCAACAGTACACTTCTCACCACAGTAGCAAGCATCTCTTTCAAGCACTCTCAAAACTGACAGTCCCAAACAAAACCGGACCATCACACACCCATCTTTCTCACAGGCCACAAATTAATTTCCTATTTTTATTATCTATCATTTGCATACTCCAGTTAAGTGACAGAAGGAAAAGATCAGAGCAAGAAATATGGTGATTTAGCCTCTCTTGCTATCACCGCAAGATTATTTTCTGCAATACAGTGTTTAGAGCTTTTCTCTGTCCACTCTTAAATGACTCCAAAAAAAAAAAGCGTCCTCTACTTTTACTGGAAAATGATTCCATAGTTTAACAGCTGCTAGCAACACAGACACATAAAAACCCCCAACAACCAAGGTTTAATTTTTTCCTAATTTTTAGCCCATTAGGCCAGATCAAACTCTGTGCCATCGCTGATGCTTGTTCATTTTCTTCACGTATATACACTCCCCTTATGTTATTTGCATGTGTTTAGTCTTTAACCAGACCAAAAACCGTGAATGAGATATATTTGTTTTTAGTGCACTAACAAGTGTCTTCGCTTGCTTCTTCAGGGTGCAAAGACAAGTAGGGGTAAGAAATTGAATAATGTGTAAAATGAAATACAAAATATTCACAATACCTGGATATATTCCTTAATTCAAGGTGCTTTTATAACAAAGATACTATTTAAGAATTAAAAAAATACAGAAAAAGTGAAATCACACTGAGCCTCCATCTGAAGCAAATTTAAGTGTTCAGGCCCATCGTTAACCCTTGTACAGCAGCTTGAACATGAAAGAAAACTCATTTTATCCACTGAAAGCCACCTTATACAAGGGGAATTAAAGGAACCTAGCTGAAAAGAGAAAAAGAGGTAAGACTACTACGAAGTTTTCAAAACTCCCAACTGTTCAAATAGAAATTGAAAGTGAACGAATTTGAAACCTGCCAGTTTATTGACTGAAAGAAATCTTCATCCAGCTTCTACACTGGATTGGATCAGAGACCGAGTAATGAGAACATTTTTATGTCATTTGCTGCTCCCTAGTGGCCGTAAAACATAATTTCAAAGTTAAAGAAAAAAAAAAAAGCCAAAGACCAATTATTTGTAAATTTTGGGCTACAAGGAAAACTCAGTTATTGAGAAGAAGGTTTTAATTCCAGTGTCATATGATCCTCGTTTCTGAGGAACAAAACCGAAAATTTAAATAAATATATGAATATACATTTACTTATAACTATTTGCAACAACAGCTTAGGCTATTTAGACATTTAAAGTTATGATTTCATCCGGAAAAACACTCTTCTACATCATGGGTCAAAACTCTTTGTGAAAATTTACAGGTAGCATTACTTGCCTTCAGAAGAGTAGAGACCAATACTTAATAAATTGGTGTTGTGTGACAATAATTTAAAAATCCCAGTAATTTCAAATAAATATTATCAAACCTGTGACAGTCAGTCACCATGGAGGAAACTGTAACAATAAAGGAGGTTTAAAGAGATGACCACAGACTGCTTGTATCATCTATTGCCTTTTTAAACTGTCCATTTGAAAGCCTGAAGTGTGGGGAAAAATATTAAACCAGGGTGTTTTCTTATATTTTTTCTTCAAAATATACTAATATATTTTCCTCTAGTCTGAGAAAGACCATGCACAAGGGACACAACACTATGACGGAGTACAGAAAAAGCTTACTTCATCTGCAAATGACAAAAAGCCAGGAGGTGGCCACAAATATATAGAAAGAGATGCTTGGAATTTAAAATCCTGAAAAACTGGAAAACTATCCGAGTCCTCCCCCCCAATTCAGTAAGTGTCTAAGATTTTATGCCTAAATAGAAATGGTCACGTCGACAAACACCAATCTGGGAACAAACTGATAGCTGTGGCTCAGAGGAAAAAATCCACAGGTTACAGGAGATCAGAAGCTGTGCATCAGCAAAGCGCCGCTCTTCTGAAAAAGGCCAATTGCTGCATCCCTTGCTGTGTTGTAGAAACAGCATGCCCTGAGAAAGCACAAAGTCTGCTTTGTTAGTATGGAAAAGGCTGCAGCTGAAATACTAAATCCAGTTTAAGCACTGCATTTCAAGGTGTGGACAAAATAAAGAAGAACAATGGGAATCTGCATGTGATTTAGGGATTGCCATCACCAAAAGGGTGGGAAGGGAATGGAATCACTAAGTCAGATGTCAGAGGATGCCCCGTCATTCATGACTGGTTTCTTCCGCTTCCTTTCCTCCAGACCAAGAACTTAATTTCCTTCAACCATTTGTTTACAGACTATTTCACTGCTGCTGTATAAAGGCAACTGGAACTCCATAACTGCGTAGGGCACACTTCAGCCCATGCACTACAAGTTATTCATGGCTGATCCAAGAAGGGCAGGAATATATTTCATAGACTCGAGAGGTCTGCTTTGAGTTCCTTTTTCTCTCTACATTATGCAGGTCTTGTTTGGAACACGTTGTGCCCAATGGAGGCTTTTGGTTCCCTTTTTTGAAGTGTCTAAATTGTCTTGGTTAGCTAATATCTATTTTTTCTCCTTAGGTAGGAAGAGTTTATCAGTGACTCTGCGCATTAAAATTATTTTGCAACATTTAGAATTCCAATGGCTATTTCATCTTATGCAACAGACCATTGCAAAAGTCAAACACTGCTTTCTTCAATATAAATGAAAAGTTCTTAATGATATCAGTAAGAGTGATGCTTGCATATCAAAACCCAGAATTTGGCTCCTGCATACTGCTTCAGTTGATGAAATACACTTTAAAATCTAGACATTTAATAACCCTAAAAGCCTGTAGTGCAAAATGAAAAATCACGGTACAAAAAGAAGCAGCTTTTCTGCTTAACCTGCACAACTTTGTGGATGTGAATATTCCTGTAGTAGCAAAGAGGCTTTCTGTTTGTTTGTTATTGTTCCTTCCACGAAATTGATTCCCTAATTTCCTTGAGTGCAGAGATGGACCTGTTTGCTTTCTCTAATCACAGAGGAAAAAAGCAATAAATTATATACAACCAGAATGCATTTAGAGTCTCTTCATGCAATTGGTACAGCTTGTGCGTTTCTAGCTAATTCTTCCATTAAAATCACATCAGTGTTGCCAAGTCACCTTGTTCTCAAATCGTATCATTTGTACAGGTTTTGCTTTTGGACGGGCAACCAAAATGTCTTACTGTACAATGGCGATTCTCTAAACATCAGCTGAACCGTGGGAAACCTCCTAGATTTTCACCAGCTACACACTGATTTACTATAGAGTTATACTTTGAGGGATGATTCTCAAGCATATAGAAATCACCCCATTTTAAATGGCATCTGGACCACCTCATTTTCTGATGACTTCTACATTAAATGAAAGAAAATTCACAGTGGAAAAACTGACTCGAAAATTTTGGGATTAACACTCAAGACTGCTCAGAACATTTATTTTAGGAGTCAGACACTTAAATAAGTGTTTGGCAGCTCAGCTGCTAAGACTGGGGGCCTTAGTCCTCTTCCAGCCCTACTCACAGTTACCTCAAATGTATTCTCTATTTCCATTCTCCAAAGCTGTTTTAAAGCTTGCTCTGCTGATCAAGAAAGTCATGAGGAACATCTGATAGGCAGTGGATGAAGCGTGAACTGTATAATTTGGTTAAGAATTCTTCTACGTGCATTCTCGCTATAAGGAGCAAGGGAGTGGACAAGAATAAGCCCATTTTGGATTCTCCATTATTTTTCCCTTGTATTACTCTTAGCACCAGTAAGTAATAATGTATTTATTATGTACTTGCAAACTTAAAACTTTATCTCATGTCACATTCGTACAAAGCAACTCGTGACTGTTTCTATGCAGATCTGTGTGGACAGAATACCTTCAGGTAAGACCATCTACCTTCTTTATTGGACCCTTCAGCAATTTTTAGAGTTTGTTGCCCTGTGCAGTCATATAGAATTCAATACCTTATTTAACACAGCATGCATTTTATTCATTGTTTTGTAGTTTGTTTGATTTTCAATTGGCAATTTCAGTAATTACTATACTCTTGTGCAGAGCAAGTGTATGTGCAACAAATTAAGCTTACTGTGAGAATAGATAAGTAAAACTTATTCAAGAACTTAAAACAAATTCAGTAAGAAACTGTTAGTTGTAAAAAAACAGGAAAGAGTTTAAAAAAAAATTCAGGCAAGGTTGAAGAATGGGGCTATGTAAGACTTATTAAAAAAGCTAAGAAGAGGTTAAATTTGCCAGTATTAACACTTTTTAAGTGTTCTCCACACAAAATTTTGATTTGAAAGAGTAATGATTAGCTGATAGAGTGTGTTGCAATGTTAGGTCCCAATTTCCCTCCCCTCAATTAACCTACTAAATAAATGACATAGGGCATCAAAATCGTCTGCAGAAACCATAGTCATTGCCACGGTTCTGTCTCCTAGAACCAAGCTCATCTGCACTTAAGTTCTATTGGCAACATCTACATCTCCTCTGATATTACCTATTACTGTTATATTTTTATCAGATTATTAATTACTAATTTGTGAAATAGACTTAATGCTTTCTTAATTTGACTTTTTTCCATATGAAAATGTTTCTTAAAAAAAAACCTAACCAAGGAAACCACAGTAACACTGGTTTTACTTTTCACTGTCAAACTGAGTTTTAATTGCAGTATCACCCCTTCCTCCTTTTCCCTAAAATAGTTACTATTACAAGTGTTTTTCTGTGTGGATTGACATGATAGCCAAGAAAAATATTCATAAAATAGTATTTCATGACCACCAATGAAATACCAATA
>NW_009258414.1:5935628-5964249 GCF_000687185.1 Egretta garzetta | reverse complement strand
CACATCACTGTAGTATTTCCTTCATTAACGTTACCTGTTCCATTCAAGGCTTAGATACGAATAAAGCAGAAAGTTCATTTTCTGCTCTCATCCCCTTTCTGGAAGGCAGAAGAGGTGACTTCCGCATGCCTTTTTTGTGTCAAGGTACTTCATGTAGACTTGCCAGTTCCCTGTATTTCAAGGGTTCTATTCAGAAAGCGGTGGTTTCCTGAATCAGTAGGTGATTTCATGGGATTTAAATAGATAAAAACTCATCTCAAGGATAGCAATCACACTACAAGAAGGAAACAAAGCAACAAGAGATCTGTGCAGTCTTTATAGAGAGGGAAACTCACCTCATGTTTTAGGTGCTATCAATTAAATCTGAGTGTTTAAAAAAACCCCAAACTTATCTTGAAAACCAGAAAGCTCTGTAACTGCTTTCAGAAGTAAAGTGTACTGAAGCTTACCATCTGATCTCTCAATCCAGATCTCACCTAGATTTTTTCACTGGAAGGGTTATCAGGCACTGGAACGGGCTGCCCAGGGAAGGGATCGAGTCCCCATCCCTGGAGGTATTTAAAAGACAGGCAGGCAAGGTGCTTAGGGACGTGGTTTAGTGGTGGACAGGTATGATTGAACTCTGTCTTAGAGGTCTTTTCCAACCAAATCATTCTATGATCTTTCCTGCTTGAACTACAAGACAAAAAATAATAAACAACCAACTTCTCCTCCATTTTTGATCTAACCACTAGGCGGAACAAAAAGATGCACTCGGTTATTGTGGGCGGCACTCAGCACTGCAAACTACAGCTTCAGATCCGTCAATTGGCTTTGTTCTTTTCTCCAGATGGCATTTACTATAGCACATATTATTCATGTTTTACATATAAACACTTGCTTTAATGGTTTTGTTCTTGCTCGGACAGTTTGGGTTTTTTTAAACAACGTGTCTTAATGAAAAATGGAGGTTAAATTTTGAGTTTCGAACATAAATTTTTCCCTGTTTCCAATTAATGATCTCACTGAGTTAAAAATCAGCAAGGATGCAGGTACAATATATGTGCTAGTATTAGTGTTATTCGCACCACAACATATTGGAAAATTCAACATCAGCCTATACAGCCTGCCTGCACCAGACAACATGGAATTAGATGTGCAGGAAAGTACAGGGTAAATATATTTTTTTATTTATTTCTACAGTTTTAATGGCTGTTCTTAGGTGTATAACTTTTAATTTAAAATGTAAATTTGTAGAGTGGTATAATTAACTAGAATATGGTGGAATTAGTGCTGTTAGCAGTGCTTTATCTCATGTCACCAAGAGAAAAATAATAAAAGTTACCATTACACAGCAGAAAATTCCTATTAGTTAAAGCTTAGTGGCATAACAAACAATTCCCATTACTAAATAAAACAGGGAGTTGCTATATATATATTTAATATATCTTAAAATAAATTATAAGCAGGTAAAAATTGACAAGACTGCTCTAATGGAATGATAATGGCTATCAAGGGTAATAGCCAACCAGATAATAAGCAACTGAACTAATAGATCAATTAAATCTATAAGAAAACGTGTGCACTCTTCGTCACAGTGGTTGTTCCAAGAGAGGGTATTCCAGAGAACAGTCTTCTGCAGGCAGGAGATGAACTGGATTTTTAAGAACTCTTGAATCAGAAATTCAAAGATAAAAAAAAATAAAAATTGAGAAAACAAGTGTTTAACAATGTAAAGAAAAGTAGGAATGTGTGGTAGGAAGCATAAGTTTTACTTTTGGCCTACTGGGATTCAAAAGTCATTTTTACAGAGAAAAGGTTTGGTTGGCTTTTTTCTTTTCTTTTTTTTGCCTCTTAGCAAGTATATATATTCTCAGAAAGCCCAAGATATGTTTGGACTAAAGGGAACATTTAAATCCTTGGCACCTTCACTAAAGAAGCCTACACCTACATGCCAGCACTTGCTGTTAAGTAGCTGAACCAAACAGATATACTAGTGTTTTATTTATTTTGTGTATTGCAAGCGTATAGGCTGCAGTTTATCACAATGACGGCTAAATCTATCATCCTCTACCTGGAGCTATAATAGGAGTGCTCTCAAATCAACAAGTCTTTCCTTCAGAGTAACTGAACTGTAAATTGTCCTTGACCAGTCAGACAAACAAAAACAACCTTCCCTGTTAATCTGCTGAAGACAAACAGTTCACCGTCTTTCATCCTCAGAAGAAGGATGCCAGTGGCAATGGTGTTTTATATGTCACATCCTTCACACAATGCTATTCTGCTTGAAGGTTCAAAAGCTTAGTGAGATATTAAGAAAAAGATGCAATCCAATGTCTACAGAAGTAAATAATAATTTTGTTTCTAGAAACATGGATTTTAAAAATATTTTTTTTTAATGAAAATGAGGTTTCCCAGATCGTTAGAACATATTAGGGAAATACAAGTTTTTTCTACTAGACAGAGAGAACTTCCAATAACATGGGCATGACAACTTAATCTTGTGTCAAATGCAGGGAAATTTTTTTGCTGGGCAAGATCAGAAGATCAATGTCATAAAGTACTTTTACAGAATTATTTGGGATGATGCGTATACTTCCCCATTGTAACTTTACAGATCAGATATATATCTTATGAAATTACTGGAATTAATTTTTATTTAGATTATTTCATGTGTTCCTTGCAGCAACTGAGCACAGTTATTTTATATCTCCTCATCACTTTTTGTAACTAATTTTTAAAGGTATTTTACCAAAAAGCATTCCTGAAAGGCTCCATTAAAGAAATGCTGACACATTATGTTACAGTATGTTACAGTATCTTGGGTTCTATCAGTCACATTTCATTACTTTTACATAACATGGCTCTATTGATGCAACCTGATGTGACATGTCACACTGCAGTGTCAGCGACAAACTTTGACAAAAGTTTTTATCCTCAAAACCACTATGTCTAGATGAAACACATAAGAAATTACTACACATATTCCTTTATTTATCACCAAAAATAAATAATTTCAATTAAGACTTTACCACCATACCTGTATGTGAGCGCTGAATGATTCCCTGCTGTATTTGTGCAGTCAAAATAGGTAGTAGTTAGAGTATTTTACTACTGGCACATCTTTATTCAGAACATCCAGAGGTGCCTGGGTCAACAGCTTCCTATTTATTCAAATTTATATTGACTAGCTTCAGAAGGCAAAGCTGACAAAATGATTAATTAGACTTTATAACTCATTGGCATCCTGCAGTTTAATAGAATTAGTAGAGCTTAAGTTCATCTTTAAATACCATGACGGTTTTAATTTTAAAAGTGTCAAATTACATTTTTCAGTCAGTGCAAAATACAAGATGACTTGTTCCAAACTTACAGAAAACCAAGAAAGACTAAATAGGAACCATGGTTAATATAGGATTTTTATGACAATTAGAAGGTTTAAGAGAACTTATTCACTTTATTTTTTCCCCCCACATTAAGAAGCAGCACTCCTTGTATAGACAGTAAATTGACTGAGTACAAAGGGACCTGTGTTAATAGTGTTGGCATGTATGCATTTTTGTGATCTATTAAAAATTATTTAAACTTGTCAGCTTCAACAAAAAACCTGGAAATGCTACATGGTGAAAGTGAAACTGTTACTAAATTAGTAGTAATGATAGCATTATGGTCTTAAATGTAAAAAGGTCTACATGACATGCAACAAGGCACACACACACATGACATTTGCCACACGTGCTTGTTTCATATGTCAGCTCTTACTTGTAAACTATTAAAATTCAAATGCAGGTTCCAGTGAGCCATATTTAAATATATAAAAAATTAGGTAAAATTGGTACTGAATAATACAAAAGTAGTAAGAACTTTTTTTTCCCCCCTCTTTACACATCTTTATTTCCACCCCCAGATGCTGCTGTGTCCCCTGACTTACAGGAAGACAGTAATACTTGCTATTTGCAATGTTTTGTGGATTTTTTTTTTTTTATATACACTTTTAGTATAGACAACAAGGCTTCCAGTATATTTCAACTTTAGTAGTGGATGCTACCTTCTTGCAAAACTATATATTAGCCAGAGAGAAAGATTACCTTCATGTTAATCAGCATTTCTAACTGTTAATTTTAGACTAAGTTGTATTAAGCCTCAGCCTTTATAAGGGACGAAGTTTGGCAAAGGTGGACAGCTCTAACAAGAGATGGTCTTAGAGTGCAAATCCCCATAATGCTAGTAATGCTTAGCTGTATGTCATTCTTTCAGGTCTTATGTAGTCCTTTAATTTTGAAGTTATAGTATTACAGGAAATAGAAAATTCAAGTTGTTCTTTGGCCCCAGCCACTGAAAACACGTATTTTTAATCGACTATTGACTTTTTAATATAACATCCCCATCCAATTAAAAAGCTCACCGTATTCAAAACGTTTGTATGTATCCAAAGCCTTTTATTAAGGCTGTTTAAAAGATGAGAAAACAGAGAAAGAACAGAAAATCAGCCCATGTCTGAGTAGAAATTTAGTCCTTTGAAAGTTTGGCTATAGGTAAAAATATCTGAATAGGAGCTGCCATCTACTGAATTTCTTCAAATTTTACTACCAAAAGTCCCATAAAACCAATCTTCATGTGATTTTATCAGCAAAGTCCAATTCCTTCGGTACTGAGTGCACATCTGTAGTCATTGTACTACTTCCCACATACTGTCAGGCAAGCATGCAACTCATTCATTTTTATCACCTAAATTGGTCCAAACTGTTCAGCATAACTGAAACGGTGACTAAACGTTCAGCTGGGGACGCACTTGCTCATTCTTTCTGTGAGCCTTTCTAACACACACCAGCCTTTATTCCTCTTTGGGGTAATGTCTGTCTTTTACATCCTGACCTTTATGTATTCCTTCAAGAGGGAACATTTCAAGGTGTAATAACGTAGACTTCATGCAAACATTAAAACTTGTCATAGATGCTCTGGTCCTTATGTTTGTACATTTCCTGAAGAGCTACAATAATGTCACAAGAGTCACCTGCAGACTTTTATATAGCTTTATAGATCCAAATACAGCTGATCATCTAACCTTCATGCTGGTTCTTAACCTAAGTATTGAATTTGCTATGAATTTACTTTCCGTCTCCATTTCCTCTTTGTTTATTTTTGGCTCATGAATGCAGCTTTACTAAAGAACGGGTATATACACGTCAAAGTCATAAAATGTTCCTAATTTATGGGCTTTCCCAGAGCATGTGTGATTACGCTTGCACATACGACTAACTCTCAAGACAAAAATTTGATATGAAAAATAAGAATATGAACTTAATATTAATCATGACTTGGCTTTGATTTTAAACTTATTCCATAGAGTGTTACTTCAGAGACAACCCAGTTTACTATACACACATACAAACTGTAAAAAAAAAAAAGTTATTTACACAATATACAGACCACAAAGATGGACATTATACGCTGAAGCCCACTTAAACAATACTTGATGAAGAAATGATGCCTTTAAGGGAGGTACTGCTAGGTAAATTACACAATAAATCTTCCTTTTTGCTGCATATTCAAGTTATGTTAAAACTGCCTAGAATGCATGAATGATAACAGTTTGGAAGTGATTTTTTTTTCTTTATATGAAAAAAAAAAACCCCAAGAGGCAGAGTACAAAAGAAGTCACTGTCCTTCAAAATGGAGAATAAGTGAATATGGTTTAGGTGGTGAGTGAGTCACATGAGTAGACATCTCTCCCCAAATCTAGAACTGATAACATATTCAATCCATGGATTTTAAAAATCATTTGGGCTTTTAATACAACTGCTACAGTGAGGAACATACACCCAGAGGTGATGAGATAGCAGTGATGCAGTCTTCTCAAGTGGGAGACCTCAGAGACTACTTTATGCAAAAGTTAATGACATGTTACCATAGCGTGACCTATGTTACAACAAATAAGCAGAAGAGAGAGATCCGAAAATCCAAGTTGATCCAGTATCTAGAACTGGAAAAAAGGACTTCTGTTTCTCACCCCAGCCCACCAGCAAGTAGGCTGGGAGTGCACAAGAAGCTGGGAGGGGACACAGGCAGGACAGCTGACCCCAACTGACCGAAGGGACATTCCATACCATATGATGTCACGCTCAGCAATAAAAGCTGGAGGAAGAAAGAGGAAGGAGAGCAGGAGGAGTGTTGATGTCCAGAGTGATGGCATTTGACTTCCCAAGTCACCGTTACATGTGATGGAGCCCTGCTTTCCTGGGGATGGCTGAACCCCTGCCTGCCGATGGGAAGCAGGGAATGAATTCCTTGTTTTGCTTTGCTTGCCTGCACAGCTTTTGCTCTACTTATTAAACTGTCTTTAACTCTACTCATAAGTTTTCTCACTTATACTCTTCCAATTCTCTCCCCAATCCTGCTGGAGGGGGAGTGAACAAGTGGCTGTGTGGTTCTCAGCTGCCTACTGGGGTTAAACCACGACACACAAGAACACCCCCACCCCCCTCCCCCTCAATGCCCTCCCCTAACTCCGAGCTGGGTGAAGCAAGTCCCTGGTGAAAATGGAAAGTTCAGCTTCGATAGGATGCAGTGGATGGCATAGAAGAAATGCCTAAGGCAAACTGTAACTGCCAGAGGAACTTAACACCATGATGCCAGGAGCCCACATCAGACAGCAAAAGGAAATTGTACAGGAAGATCTCCAAATGGGAAAGGGGAGGATCAGGATGCCCACACTCTGCTATATTTCATCAGCAAAGTCACGTTAAGTCATCCAACTCCAAACACAAATTGAATGAGAGGAGGAGGCGGCAAACAGCAAGAACAGTCAGTTCATGCTAATGTGAGAAAATATGGCAAGACCACAGGGGGGGAAAAAAAAAATAAAATACTGAGAAGCAGGATAAGGATAAGCACAAAAGGATTTAACGCACCCCCCCCCCCCCCATAAATAACTGAGCAGTACTAAAGGGATTAATTTGTTCCCAGAATTACAAAGGTTTTGATGTGTTTATGCATGTAGTGATTTACCTGCAATTCTTCACAATTTATGAGTCCATCATCAGTGGCTGGACACATAGTTTAGGCGTTAGACATGATGCGTTAATACATCTGGCTTTTTCAAAAGTTTAGATCAGAAGTTTATAAAAAAAATCTCATTTGTTTTCATTCTCTTTGGAAATTGCTTAGAATTAAGAAAATCACTAGTGGTCCAACACTTATTATTGTTCTTTCATAAACTGATTCTAAATATTTTAAAAATATTTACATGGCTATTTATTTTTGATCCATATTTACAAGTTCTCAAATGTTTCAACAAAACAGTAGATCTCCGGAACACAGAAGTTGCTGGAATTCCAGGTAGCCTCACTGATGTACCAGAATTAAAATCAGAGAGAAGTACTTTCAGCACCTGCCTTTATTAAATCTATCTGAAAGTAAAGCATACCACAACCATTTTTTTAAAGAGTTTTTAATTTTGCTAGGCAAAATTTGAAAGTTCTCATTAATACACATACAGTACACTACCTTTTAGCTTTTTCTTTTTTTATTTAGTGTGGTTTCTGCCTGACTTGATACCAAATTAAGTGTCAAAGAAATCCAGTTTTTCACAGGAAGCTGTTACTCCCCCAAATCTGCATCTCCTTAGTACAAGTGACATTCTTGTCAGTTTTTGCAACAGTGAACAATGCCCATGAAGTTCAGAACACTCCCAGGCATATAAGACTCCATTTTGGAATAGAAAAATGCCATTTTTATGGGGGCTGCACCACGGACCTCACTGCATTTCAGATACTTTGAATTTAAAAAAAAAAGTTAAAGAAAATACACACTCGTATAGCCATAAACATATCTACAACACTGTGCTGGTTTTGGCTGGGATAGAGTTAATTTTCTTTCTAGTAGCCAGTATGGGGCTATGTTTTGGACTTGTGCTGGAAACAACTTTGATAACCAAGGGATGTTTTCATTACTGCTGAGCAGGGCTGACACAGAGCCAAGGCCTTTTCTGCCTCTCACCCCACCCCACCAGCGAGGAGGCTGGGGGGGCACAAGAAGCTGGGAGGGGACGCAGGTGGGACAGCTGAGCCCAGCTGACCAGAGGGATATCCCACACCACATGACATCATGCTCAGCAACAAAAGCTGGAGGAAGAAGAAAGAAGTGGGGAATGCTCAGAGTGATGGCATTTGTTTTCCCAAGTCACCGTTCTGCATGGTGGAGCCCTGCCTTCCTGGGGATGGCTGAGCACCCACTTGCTTGGTGGGAAGCATGGAATGAATTCCTTGTTTTGCTTTGCTTGCTTGCGCACGTGGCTTTTGCTTTACCCATTAAGCTGTCTTTATCTCAACCCATGAGTTTTCTCACTTTTACTCTGCTGATTCTCTCTCCTATCCCACTGGGGTGAAGTGAGTGAGCGCCTGGGTGGGGCTTAGTTGCTGGCTGGGGTTAGACCACGACAAATGTAAATACACTTCCAAGAAACTATTAGACATTAAAGAGGCATAAAAATAAAAAGCTACTATATGCCTATACATATGCTGGAAATCCAGGGAAAAGATGCACACACACACATATGTATATATTCACATCATGTCTAACTAAAAGCAAGCCTAACTTCTCTGGTTGTTGTTGGTAGTTTTATATGTCATGAGGCATGCATGTGTGTGATTCCATGAAACAGCAGGAAATCTATTTCTAATGTAAAATTATACATTAACTTTTTGGAATTATTACATTGCATTTCTGCACAATTTATACTCCCTTCTAAATTATGAGAATCAAGTTTCTCTCTAACCTTCTAGAATATTGGGAACAGAACTATTTTGATACACTGACAGAAACAAAACTGAAAGCCTACAGAGTTGCAGTTTCAGGGGTTTGTTTCAGATACAAGGAATTTTCTGCAACATTGACGGAATTCACTCTTCATTTCATGAACTGGAATGCGTATTCTGCACAGTCAGAACAGAAGTAGAAGAAAGTTTGGGATGGCAGGGTAATAGAAAATGGCTGGGGTGTCTACGCAGCCCTTTGTCTTTCTAGGAGTTCTCAACAAGCAATAATGACACATGTAAGGAAACCAGATCCCTATGAGACTAAATCGAATCTAGTGGAAATTTGCAGGTTGGGTTTTGATCGTGAACCTGGTAAGTCCACAGGGGGCAGGGAAATAAAGAAGCATAGGCAAGCTTTGCCTGTTAGCAGTGAAATATTTGTGTATATATTTTGTAGAAAATGCCAATAGACAGGTCTGATGGTTCTTCAGGAAGAGGTAATTTTCCACTTAAATGCATATGCATATTAACTTCTGTAGTACTGTGCAAATGAAGAGGCAATCTATAAGAAACTTAAAGTAAGCGTACTGAATGAGATTCAAAAGAGCCAATTCAGCATATATGGTATACATGACTGATCATAGAACGATAATGAATAACAATATCCCTTTGATGTTAATTAGTTGCACTTGATAAGGCAATGCTAAGTGGGTTTACAACAGTCAAGCAAGAAAAATCAAAACCTCAATAAAGCTTTCAGAATGCTAAAACCAATAAGGATTTTAAAAAAAGAAAAACAAAACAATAACACTATTGAGAAGACCTTAATTCCTTGGATTACCTAAACTCCATAGTGAGAGAAATGAATTAATAAAAAAAAAGCAGAAACAGAAATAATGAAGGTACAATTCTGCCAGAAGTGTTTATGCCTTTAAAAAAAAAAAACAAACCAACCAAAAAACAAACCAATCAAAACCCCCAACCAAACAAAAAAACCCCTCTAAACAACAAACACCACACCACAACCTGCAGGGCAACAATGAACAAATTTGTTGGCACTACATTCAAACGATGGAGTCAACAGTAAACGCAACACAAATTTATCTACATCTTAACAAAATATAGATGTATGTACTCATGACTAAGAGTAGTAATATTATAAAGGCGATTTAATGCACATTTTCTTATTTTGTGTCAAGATTCTTTCTTGGATCTCCTGCTCCCAACTGAGCATGTCTTTTTATATCATAAGACAAGAATGGCACTAATCAGGCAAGGAGTAACATTGGTTCCTCTCCTCTCTCGAGCAAATTCTTGTGCAGTAAAGTAAAAAAATGTTTAGTGGTGGATTGAAGGAGTTGCAAAAAGCTATACAGGTGAACTGGGGGACTTAATTGTGCTTGTCAGGCATCGTATTTGAGAACTTCTTTTCACATTTCTCAGAAATAGTAATTGCTATAACGTTTTGCTCCATCTTTCATGATATGGGGAAATATAGGTGCTCATGCAAAATGGTTTTGCAGAGACCCACACGGTCAGTGAAGCTATTTAAAATTCTGCCTAGATGACAAAAAAAAAAAAGCTCAAAGTTGCAAATTAAGACTTCTAAGCTGATACCAAATGGCAGAATTTTTGTTGAAAATCACTTTATAACGTTTATGGTTTTTCTTTACATTTAGGAAAAGTGCTATGCAGTTGCCCAGGCAAATGAGAAGCATTACATATACACATAAAATACAAATACTTTTTAAGCTTTCACTTTTTCAGCTTTGACTCAATAGAGTCACATATAAAAATTTATGGTATGTATATTTTCTGAAAAAAAAGGAGGTAGAGAAACTCTGCCTGCTTGACTGTTTTGGTGAACCTAAAAATCTATGGGGTTTTGTGTGACTAATTATCCCTTTCTTTCCACCCGCCCCAGTACTCTTGCAGCAGTAAGAACACGGACTGGATTATGCCAAACTTAGAAGTAACAATGCAATTTATTATTCTGTCCTTCTAATTCAAATTGAGACATTATGCTTGTTGCACACTATTCAAACTTTGCTCTGCAGATAGTGCTATTAATTTACTCGAGTGCTTTCAATCACAGTCATTACTATGGTACTCGCGTGCTTCACAAACGCTACTTCCATTATTTTTCAAAAACCTTATTAGATAAGAGTTGGTGTTATTGCCATTACTAAATAATAAGGTGAGATTAAAAAAAGGACTGTGAGCAAAAATATCAGCTCATCTTTATTTTCTGGTTGGCACAAGAGTTCAAATTTTTCAGTAATTCATACTACAAGGTACTGTTGGTTCAGACACAGCTCTCTGCGATTTCAGTTGCAGGTACTGAACCCTCCCTCCCCATACCTTAACATATGAAACTGCACACCCAGAATGCAAGGAAAACACAAGTAGTTAAAATTACTAAAAAAAGACTGGAATAAATGGCTGGCTGGCACTACATGCTAACTCTGACACACTGAATGCCATTTCAGCCTCTACTTCCGTTACCTACTTAAAAATTTGAAATATTTTTGAAATATCACAAATTCATTGGCATGTATGGAAAGCATTCATGCAACTAGAAATAACAACAGATATTACCTGACATTAAAAAAGCCAGTGCATATTAAGCCTAAAATTTTCCGTTTGGTTAATGGTATTGGTACCTAGCATGTTGCTTTGGTTAAGTTCCCATTAGAGTGAAGTTCTCTCCTTTTCTTGTTCTCTCTTTTCTCCATTTATACACTAAAATTTGAATAGTGTTAATAAAATACACGGGAAAAGCTACAGACGTAGTATAAGCTTACACAGATTTGCACTCACAAATCTAAAGGCAGTGCCAAAAGCTCTTGTACAAAGGTCACGCAGCATGGCACCCTGAAGCGGCTATAAAACATGAGCCTATTGACTTTCACGCCTTGGCTTAACTGAGGAGACTACCATGTGTACCAGGAAGTCTAACTTTTAGCCTACTTAATAATAGGTAAACAGTAAGAACAAACCACTTTTAATATGCATTTTGAAAAATGAATATTGAATATGAATGAAATGGATGACAATATTACTATTTGTATCTTTTATAATCTGTGTTGTGCTTCCCCAATCCCCGATAGTGCATGAACAGATTCACCCAGGGGATGCTCACAGTCTAGCAACTCACCATCTGATTAGCGAACCTGCCTCTCTGCTCTCGGATCTTGTTCCTTTGCTGCTTGTGCACAGTCACGGCCAGCCAGATATCAGAACATTCAAACCTAAGTATTCCAGCTTTCACATAGGATTTATAAATTCTGAATCCTTTTGAAATTCAGGATTTCATTCACACTTGAACCCTTCTTCCTGAGGACAGGCAGAGTAGGGTATTCTACTGACTTATCCCCAACATTTGGTATCCTTGGAAAACATCTTGCTGCTGCAGCTTTCCTGCCTTGGGAATTCTATGGGATATCACAACAATCACTGTTGCTAGAACAGGAAGGGAAAAATACATATGGCAAATTCAAAAACAGCGTAAGCACAAAGCAACAAAACCGTTCCATAGATATTCCACCTATTGGATCACTAAAATATTTCAGTGAAGGAGCTCTAAAAAACCTACCAAACAAACCCTACTAAATCACACTTTCAACCCTGATGTTACAGAAAACATGTCTTAAATTTGGTTAATTTCATGAGTACGTTAGGTTATAAAACAAGTTAAAATGATCTTAAATATAAAGTAAAAATTAAACTTAGAGGAGAAAAAGCCCATGTTCCTACTGTGTTTAAATTTCTGATAGCTCATCATATCTGCAGTGATTGTCTGTAGCATTAGGTTGATCAAAAAATAGGAAAGCAATCTTATGCATTTCCTATTCAAAAAAAAAGAAAAGAAAAAACCCAGATCATGCTTTGATTTAGGTTCTTATCATCTGATAGCCTTAACTTCATCGCTATGTAAGAAGATGGAGTAAATGATTTATTGTTGACTGTCATTCTTTCTGGAGATGAATAATCTTCTTCCTCAGTATTAAAGTGGCTTTCAGGCAAATCAATCAACCATAGATCATGTCATAAGACTGTCTTCTGATGTTAATAAAGTATTTGGTAATAAGGAGCTTTATGTGTTGTATTTATAGACACAGAAATACTATAATATCCTGTTTAAAAAGGGACAATCTTGCCTGTAATGTTGTTTCAAAATAAAAGTTTAGCACACATAGCCATAAGTTTCTTAATTCTCCAACATATACTGTATGTAAGAGAGCAACAGTTTGCCAAAATGCTTTCTCAAATGAAGTGACCAAGTTAGGATGACAATAGTCAACTGAAGGTGCAGACTGTACGAATAACGGACATCTTGTAAATTAAGGCATTTCACACTGAAACTCAGCATTCCTATATATCCTAATGTTCCTGTATAACTGAAAGACTGCCTTTTAGATTATAAAGAAAATAGAGAAGGGTTAATGTGGAATAGCATATGTAGTTAAGCCTTGCTTTAAAACTGCTTCTTCTTCCATTGTATATAACATAATGTGACAACATAACAAAACGTCAGGTCTGAAGAACACACAACATTGCCAAGTCTAACTTCAGCACAAGCATAGGGTAATTTTCTGCACAATTTAAATATTTAGAGGAATGACTGAATAATGACTTATCTTATGGTCATCAAATTCAGTTTTGTAATTGAACAATGAAAGAATAAAGGATTAGAAGTACCTCAAGAGGCTTCTGGGAAACAGAGGAAGAATTCACTTTCCAAAACCTAAAATTCTGACTCAAATTATTTGTATATATATGTAAAATGTTTAGCCCTGCAAGCTGATCTTTGTTGATCTTAACGGTTTGGACATTATATTCTATTACCATTTCTTGAGTAGAGGTTGGCTACTAAAGAATAGCTGCAAGTATTAAACCCAATGATTCATCAGAACTTCCTAAGCGGCTGTCATGATCATGTCTGTTTAATGTTTGCAATGATATGGATATTGGGTAGGGGTTTATAGATATGCCATGAAAACAGACATTTTCCATATTGAACAGAGAGACTTTCCCTGTAGGAGTGAAAAATCCAGAGCTATAAAGACTGACATGACAGGGAGAGATGGATAAGGCACAGTTAAAGCGACCATGTAAGGAAGCTCCTTGGAGTAGTGCAAAAAATGAATTTTGAACCTCATATGGTGGAACATCAGATAAAAGATTCAAAAAATATTTGCAGGGACAGTGAAGTGGGCAAAGTGATATGGGCAGCTGCGGCTTTTGCGTTCATAAGGAAGCAATTTCATTGTTGGTAGTTCAAAGATTAAGAGTCTGCAGTGAAAAAATAGGAGATGATGGACTGTTTAACAATTCGGTTGGATTTGGAACATTTATGGAGAAGGCAGCCATATCACACTTAATCTGGTGTGCTGCAATTAATATGGCAGGGAAGGGTTAAAGACTAAATGTACTTGTCCAAGATAAGCGATTGCTTGAATCCTTAGCAATTACTAGGCAAGACCACAGATTTTGAGCTGGTCAGTCTGATGAATCAGTACTTTTAACAGCACCTAAGGTTTTAATTTCTGACTAGTATAAAGTAGCAGTTCCTACAATATTTTTTCCTAGCTGAAACAAAAAGTGAAAACATCATTCAGCTCAGCATCTAAGGGTTCTTACAACTGCTGGTGTGAAAACACTATGCCAGCACAACTGGGCCTCCAAACATTTGAGTTTAATTTTACTTTGAACTTTTGTCGCACTGCTTTGCCTTCTCTGCAAAACCTTACTTGGCTAAAAATTTATTGCAATCATTTCATTGTAATTAATGCTTAATTTTTGTATTAATCTTTGTTATTTTGTTTTCCATTTTCATTCTAGAGATCACAGCGGAATAGGATTTAGGAGCCTCATTTGTGTGAATTTAGGTTGAAGCAGCCAGTTAGATTAGTTATCTGGTTATAGTGCTGAGTTATTTGCTATCCTGATGGCACTGAATTAGATTGTTAAAGTACAACCTTTACAATCTGTCACTTTTCCAGATCTTTTAAGTGCCATAGATATCATCCTAGAAATTTCAATCACTAGAGTAGGAATATCTTTGGAAATTATTGATGTCTATAATAAGGTAATATTTCACAGCAACAATGTCACTTTTGTATGGATTCCAGCCTGTGTAGATATTAAAGGAAATGAAATGGGAGATAAAGCAGTCAAAAAAGCTTTGCAAAATAATTCAGAAGTCATTGAGAAAAGAGAATTTGGTCAGTCAAACAATGAAAAAGCAAAGCCAAACAACTAATTCTGGCAGCTGAAGGTTAAAGAAGGGTAAGTTAATTTACAATAGAAGAATATTCTGCTTCTGTGCCCAGTAACCAAGACCCACAGAAATGGCAATAAAATCATGCCCAAGAACCAGAAGGTGTTTCTTCCTACGTACGGTAAGGCAGACTAATTACATCTATATGCTAGAATGCTTTTTCTTAGATGCAAGTCCCTTTTATATTCCTTTCCTACAATTAACATTCTCATCCAAGACTGCTTCAATGTAAACTTATTACAACAGTCAAAATATTGTTCAGCAGCATACAAGATTTTATATGCAATTTAAGAAATCTAATATTTGTAGAACTGGACACGTTCTCTTATTTGAATAATTGGTATTAAATGCAAATACAGAAGATCCAAGAAGAATGAAAAATGAGATAGTACCTTAAAGCTTGCAATTACTGGAGCTAAAACTGTCTATTATGTCATACTTCCATATTTTTTCAACTAAAGCATAAGTAAAATGCTAATACCATCTAGTTTGCAATATATGCTTCCTTTAGTGACATTATTACTGAATTTTACTTTGAGTTACTGAAAATCAAGTAAATAAAAGGCTGACTGAAGCATCATCAACTCAACATTTAGAGGAAAGAACATCACCACTAATACGTAATGTCAGAGCTGACCATTGTCACTGAATGTCATACTGCAATTAGGAAATGTATCTCCAGTCTTATACTGGGGAACACTCCTCAGTGAGAAGTAGTATTTTTAGGATATTACGATCAAGAATTCTAACTCCTTCACTTATCAGAGTAGTTGCTTAAGGGGGGGGGGGGAAATCGGGGGGGGCAGAGGAAAGAAATCCTAAAAGCAAAACAATATACAAACATTGTGTATTGTTGAAACAAAGTTCAACAATATACTACTCTAAGTCAATAGGTAGATATTGACCTCCAGTAACAAATTATACATGAAGTATGGTATCTATAAAATATGTATGTATACATATAATATACAAAATATTATGTATACATAGTACGAGACATCTGTACACCAAACAGTAGAAAGTATGTTCACAAAAACGTAGCTAACTCCTGTATACCATGTATACTATGAAGTCTGCAGTAATGCAATAATACCAGGTGATCTGTTAGGTGTGGAGTCACACGATGTAGTCACATTTCCACAGAACGTGTCAATGGTATTTTTACTCCAATAGCAATATATATGCATTTCCGATATAGTAATAATTATAAACCCCAAGAAATAATAGAAGCTGTGCTGATATTCTTACACTTATTTCCCTTTCCATTCTCATTTAGTAGTATTACTTACTTTTATAAAACAGTTAAAAGTGGGACATTAAGCTCAGCTACAGGCATCTTGGCTAGCACAGCAGTAATAACCAGAAAAATTGAACATCGCTATCTAAAGATACACTCCCAAATCAATCCTCTGACACTTAATGAAAATCAATAAGCAGAGACACACACAGGAACCTAAATCTAGGTGCAATGTAGATTTTTAGAAGAGACTACTGGTGTAATTTTTCAGTGTCTCCCTTTTTGTATGCCCACGTTGAAATATCTTAATTGGGCTTGGTTTCCTGGAAATGATGCACTGAATTGCTGAGCACCCATCATTGAAGGCTACTGTCCTTTCTGCTTTTGGTGGCATACATGTACGATAGGAGCACCACATCCTTATCTGAAAGGGACCCACTACTTCACTCAGTCCTTAGCAGATTGGGTCGCAGTCAGAGTATGGTCCTCTTTACTGTCCAAGGAATAGCATAATTAAGGAAGAGAAACTGTATTTAGAACCATACCAATCAATACATATGTGATATGTGAAAAGCTTTATTTTATTATTTTTTTTTAATCGTGTACTGGGAGCTTGACACCTATCCATGCCAATGCATCACTTTCAACGCCCTTATGCCAGCACCAAAGATCTTCCATCATGGAAATCTTAAGAAACATTTGACACCATCAGAAATGGCCTCTTTTCTTCCCTCTACCATGATCATGGCAGGCATTTCTTTCTTTTGAGTTTGCAGAGTGCTGCTTGCCTGGCTGCAAACAAGCTGAAAATACCCGTCTCCCCCTTTTGCCTGTCTTGTGTAGAGGCACTTACGCATTCTGCTGAAGCAAACAGCAACGGCAGCTACGCTGCTGCAATTTGTGTGGACTGCCAGGGGACTTCTGAACTTCATAATGCAGGCAAGGCTTAACAAGGCATGATGTCTCTGTCTTCAGGAAACGGAAGGCTTTGCCTTGAGGCAGGACAGTGCCTTCTTTCTGCCCGTGGACAGCAATCTCTGCTGTGGAATGTGATCTGCTGCCGCTTCACCAGGTACTCAACACTCAGGAAAACCCTCACCGGTATTTCAGCATATGTCTTTACTGCTCTAAAATCATAGTTTACCTTTCAAGAGGGGAATGGCAACTGATGACAGTGCTGACCTATATTTAAGCCCGAAGCACTCTCCCACTCCTTTTGCAGTGGAAGCACAAGCCAACGCAAACCTGACAAGTCATGGCAGTAGAACAGAGCCTGAGGTGCTCACACGAGCAAACTCCCAATCAAAACCTTTCAAAATACCTGACATACACAATTTTATATACACAAGAGCAGGAAAGAGAAATCTATTAGCAAAAGTGGAAAAACTCTTATGATTTACAAAACTTGGAGATGGAGAGTATGGCACTGTGCAAATCACCTTTTTAGAAATTGGTATTTTTTAACCTTTTTAACAGGAGTTCAAACATTAAAAAAAAAAGAAAGGAGGAAAATAAAAGGGAAAAGGGAAAGGAAAACTTCAAAATATTTTACCACCCTCTAGTGGCGATATGCGAGATGGACAAGAACAGAAAAAGTTCTAAGGCACATACATATATTTCTTCAACTACGAGTCCAGTCAAGTTAATTTTTTATCAGTTGTACACATTCCACTGATTTCAAAACCGCCTAAAATATTTCAGAGCTTAAAATGTTTAAGATTAGAAAATAAACATACATACATATGTGTGTGTGTGAAAACATAGAACAAGTTGGTCAGTCAGGTTCGGATTTCAAAACCGCCTAAAATATTTCAGAGCTTAGAAAATTAAAATGTTTAAGATTAGAAAACAAACATACATACATATGTGTGTGTGTGTGAAAACATAGAACAAGTAGGTCAGTCAGGTTCATATGTCTACAGTCTGCTAATCTTTCCCATCCCTACTTCAGGTAATATGTTCCTAGGAAGCCTGCTAGGGTGTTAACTTTTAGCCTGATCTTGAGATTTTTAATCAGGTTTTTTTTTTTTCCTCTCCTACTTTTTTTTTTTTTTTTTTTTTTTTTTAAATAGGTGGGTAGGTGGCAGCCTCAAAACCACTTGTTGATCTAACATGAAAGGCTGGAAACGCTGGACTATACTGATGTAAATTAACGGAACCGGTACACCCAACATCAAAGCACCTCCTTCTGCACCAACATTGTATCCTCATGCCAATGCTCAGTCAGAAGGTTCCAGGGAAAAGTCTTCCTAAATTATTAATAATTGAAATACAGGCTGACCTTAGCAAATACTTCCCATAAATCACTGATACCACACTATTTTTTAGCTGAACTTTTACAATTTTACTGTGGCCCCACCAACAATTAAAATTCATCCACACTAATTCTTCATCAGATCTAGGTCACTGCTAGGTAGCCATTCAGTTAGCAAATTTGCATCAGACTGTTTTGGATCTTGTCTGAAAATTGGAGACATCTTTAAATGCCCAATAAAGTCAAAGTACAATAACATATTCTGCCACACACACACACACACACACACCAGCATCCCTAAATGCACCAATCCTTCACTAGAATAATGGATGCTGAGATACTATGGAACATGAAGAAAACACCCAGCAGTACAGCTCTCAAAAAACACAGTATAGTGTGCTGCACTAACATGTGCATGGCTCCGCTGGAAAGCGACCTAAACCCTGCAGAACCAGGTCAGATGTCTGAAAAATCAACAGATGAAGCCAGTGAAGCTTTCCAGAGTGCTAAATAGTACAGTTCAGACTGAATGGTCTTTGCAGTGCTATTGCAGCACAGTATAGGGCCCGAGAGAAAAAGTCTGGCTAGAACTGAGCTGCCTTGGTGCTACTGGTGTCCAGAAATACACACAACACACAGACATTTGATATAGTCTTGCATAAAACCTGTTTGCCCTGCAGAGTTTATTAATTTGTCATTCAGCTGTGCAAAAACATCCATATCACTTTCAACCCAGGCTGTCAAATGGCCAAGAAAACAAGTCTTCACTTCTCTGGGAAAGACCATACTTCCTTTCCTCAAAATGCTCCATTGCCCCTGCTTCGGGGGATATTCCACTATTGCTCTCCTTCTGTTAAGACATATGACTACAAACCTGCTTTTCTCACAAGCACATAAATGTTTCCTCTCAATCACAGTAAACTATGTCTGTCAGCTGCTCATTTTCTCACAGTAGTTCATTGTATATTTTGTATTGAATTGTATTTTTGCATGAAATTCTCTTGCCTAATGTGAAATGGAAAAAAACCCACACAAAACAAAACACTGAAAAATGCAAGGAAAAGTCACAGAGCTATCTGATTACTGCAATCTCTTGGTTTTGTTAGTAGCTGCATTTTACAAATAGCTGAATACCTGTACCGAGGAGAACATCAGCTATCAGGACATACCTGTAAACAGTGGACAAAGTCAGTTCTTCTCAGCCTGAACTCCTTTGAAGCTCTCTGGACTTGACCGCTCTGGAAAACAAAGGGCAATTCCTCATTTTGCATCTTTGTTATGCTCTGCTCTTCCTCCAACAGCTCCTGCACTCCTGTGACCAGGCCACTGCTCACTCAGGGGTATCCTTTTGTTGCTCCTCCTGATCGTCAAGTTTCCTCACCATCAAGTTTCCTCACTTACAAACTGTTCACAACTTACTTCGTCACCACCCCTGTCACCCACAGCATTACAATCTCTGTTGTTTCTGCTTCAAATCTATCGTTAGAGAAACCTTACATTTTTAGGTCACGCTTCCTTACCTTGTTACTGTGCTCCTGCCCTCCCTGTTTGGGAATTTCTGTCTTTAGTGGAAAATTTTCTTTCACAAAAATTCAGATACGTATGATATACTCCTCTGCAAAAAGATACTAGGGAACTTAAAAAGTGCGTACTTTCAATCAACTTCCAATACAACTACAGAATATTGTACTAATTAGCTACCTGCAGTCAGTGATTACCTGCAGTCTTTAATTTGCTCAAGTCCCTAAAAATTTCCCATCATTCATATTATAGGCAGTGTTAACAGAAAGATGTCTTTTCAAACAGTTTCTGAATCAATTATACTATGAATTGGTATGAACTTTTCAACTGATGTTTACTTTTTGGACTGTTCCACCCTCTATAATCATTAACTATGGAGCAGCAATTGCTAAAGTTCCTTTACCAAATCCCATGCCTTACAGTAATCCAACAATATCGCACAGAATATTCTAAAGCAAGCACAGTGTTTTCAAATAGTTCTTTTACACCTTCAGCTATATGTAAAATGCAGCTACTAACAGAAATGAGAGACCATAGTAGTCTTTGGATCCCAGAGGTATTTGATCCTTTGTAATCTTATACCTGTTGTAGTCTATACAACAGATACAACTTTGATTCTTTACAAACAATTTTTCTGCCACATTTTCTCTGCTCAATCAATTTGTCTTTGTGGAAATGACAACTATCAATTCCACCTGGCTAATATAGATATGCTTGAGGAAAGCAAAAATGTCACTACTTTCAATTACAACAGCAGAAGATAAACGTCAACTCATTATAGATTACTTAAAGCTTGAGTCTAAACTTACTATGAATTACTCTCTAAATCTAAATGCCAATATTATACTTAGGTTTATTGATTTAGGCATATAAACCTATTTACCTTTCTGGGTCAGAGTTTTGCTTTTCTTTTGTAAGCAACAGGTTACTAAGGCAAGGATAACAGTAGTGGTTTTGGATAACAGAAAGAGCTTGCCTCAGGTGTCCAGCTTCGTTAGTAGGTGACAAAAGCCTGGGTTGGTGGGGGTTTTTTTCAGTTTTTGTAGCATGCAATGCATATGACACTTCATTGCATACCAGTCCATTTTTACATGTTACACAATGCTTGAGCCTGAAACTGGATGCTGAAACTCCAATTCAAAACAGCACTTGGACATAGACAAACAGCACAGGGACTTAAGAGCACGCTTGAAGCTAAACAAGCTCTTCATTGTATGGAGGCTTCAAAGAGGCCCTCTCTAAATTCAGTTAATTGGACAGGAGTCATTGCATCCAAGACAAACCCACACAATGGAGTTCACATTTCTTAGTTATTCTGCTCTATTCCTTATGCAATTACCTGTTTTACAAATTCTAATAAGAACCGTAAGTCTCTAAAAAGATAGTTTATATCTCTCCTCCACCCCCCACCCCCCCTTCTGATGCCTCTGCTACATGTTCTTGGCTACAGAAATGATGATGGTAAAGGGATTAACAATCCCCTTTAAAATTTCAGAGATTTTCTCAGAAGCCTGGGAAAACTAAATTACTCTCCCAAACCCCCCACTGACAAAACTTGCTACTAAAACCCAACATCACCAAAATTTTAATCAATAAGAACTTCAGCAGAAGGAAGAGGGAATAAACTTGAGGAAACCAATAATTAATGAATAACTTCTAAGTAAGGGTGATACTCACCAGCAAGTCTCCTCCCCAGAGCACAACATCTCCATACTCAAACAGCCAGCAGGGCTGAAGGAGCAATGTCCCAACTGCAGGTGGGATTACAAGTAACACCCTTCACAGCTGCTGGCAGGAAAGCTTGAGGAGCCTTTATCAGGGTAATATTGGGCACAGGTGTCAGCAATGGGGCTGCAGAGGCCCTTGTGAGCAGAGGTCAGGGCTGCCCCATGCAGGACATGGCTGGTCCCACCACAGGCCACAGCGGAGCCAGTCAGTGGTGCCACTGGGAAAGCCCGGCTGAGGAAGGGCAAAACGCTGCCTGGCAGCGAGGTGTGAAGGGAAAAGAGTGAGAAATGGCCCTAGGAGCAGCAAGGCTGGGGAAGGAAGAGGGAGAAGAGTGCTCCAGGCCTGGAGCAGAGGTTCCCGGGCAGCCTGTGGGAGACCTTGGGCCAGCAGGTGTGGGCGCTGCAGCCCAGAGAGGACCCCCTGCCAGAGTGGGTGGATGATTCCTCACAGGAACTCTGGCACAGGGGAGAGGTGTGAGGAGAAAGGAGCAGCAGAGAGAAACTGTTATGGACTGACCACAACCCCTCCCCATTTCCCCTGCACCGCCTGGAGGGTGGTGGGAAGGTAGAAGAGTTGGAAATGAAGGAGTGAAGCTGAGCCTGGGAAAAATGGTGTGTATGTGTGTGAGAGGAAGGTGGTGTTTTACACTGTCTTTGTTTCACACTAAGCAAACCTATTTTAACTGGTGAAAATGAATTGAATTAATTTTCCCCAAGTCAAGTCTGGTGTGCCTGTGGTGGTCACTGGTAAGCGATCTCCTGTTTTTAACTTGACCCAAAGCCTTTCCATCATATTTTCTCACCCTGTCCTGTTGAGAAGGGGGAATAAGAGAGCAGCTGGGTGGGTGTCTGCCCACTGGCCAAGGCGACCCACCACGCTCAGCTAGGCTTCACTCCAAGACCTCAGCTCTCTCCCTCTGGCCCTTCTGCACATGTGTGTCAGCAGAGAATTCATTTGCTGTTGCAGCTTCTCTCCATCTGCATTCTTTAGATGCTCCCTAGAGCAAGCAGCTTATAAGGCAAGTGGTGGATGAGAGAAAACACACAACACAGGGCTGCCACTTTTTCCCTATCTTGCCTGCTTCCTATTCCCATAAATAGCTTAGGCAAAGAGGGATAAAGAATTCATTTTCATCCCCATAGCACTTGCAACCACATGCTGGAAGACATGTTATGCCAGGCAGGTCTCCGTCAGTATCTATTGTGTTTACCTACCTTCCTTAATCTTTGTTCCCCTTTTTGCTAGAAACACCAAATGATGAGTAAAAGCAACGTATATTTGGGGAAGTACTCTGTAACATTCCAGGTATTTTAGTTTAGCCAACTTTTCCCCCAAAGGGCAGCACTACCCCGTGTAACTGAACAGTGCTGAGGAATCTTTACACACACACACCGCCTTGCTGGACGTCTCAAAGGAACATTTTAATGAGTGTCAACCAGTTTTCATGATCCAGCTCTAAATGTAAACTCATAGGAGACTTAACAGAATGGCATTCAGCTGCTGCTGTGCAATCAATTGCTGCTTCCTTCTGATATGCTCCTGCCTGCCCAGTAAATTCAGGTACAAACACTTCAAACAGCGTGAACTGAATACTTATGATGGAGATGAAACAAAGAGAGATCGGCACTTTCCTTCTGGAAGTTCAGAGGCAAAGTAAGTTTTGGTTTTCTTTTCCAATCAGGAAGAAAATTACAGTCTACAAGCAGTAATTAGTGTTTACTCTACATGTCTACTCTGATTTATTTTTGACGATTAGATTTACAACTGACTTCAAAGCATCTCTCCTGATTGAAATTGTAACCAACCAAACAGTGAGCAGTAAAAGTGTTACGTTTTGGTTCCTGTTGCATGTTTATGATACCAAATATAACGAGTTATTTCAGAGCGGAGATTATCCCTGCAAAATGATACCTTGAAACATATGGTCTACAGTAACCAGCAGATTATTTTCCATGCTATTGTGCACTATTTCTAGGCTGGGATGCAGAATCCTCTTTTGCTGTCAAGGTAAAAGGTCTGGAAATAGCAAAAAACTGACTGGTGATCTAAAAGGCTGAGATAATGGCACATACTGACCAGTATAATGGAAACTTGGTCCAACCTGAACCTTCTTTTGACCTTCAGTTTTAGAGGAAAGATAGAACAGAAAATTACAGAGGTGATGGTTTTCAGCCAGCAGAAAGCTGCTGGAGTAGAGGGCAAGGAGGAAGGGGGGTTTCTGCATCTTCACCTGCTCTGGCAGGTTATTTACTCGGTCCAATAATATGTAGATAATAGAATCATCCAAAGCACTCAAACAGCTCCTGTGATCCGCTGCTGAGTTGATCCATTTTTGCTTTCACCTTTCTTTCAGTGTGAAGAGCTAACAAGCTGATTTAAATTTTGATGCTTTACAGCCAGCATTTTTATAGAAATAGAATGGGGAAACATCTGACAGCGTAAATCACAACTGTGGTGCTATCTGTAAGCACACAGAACAGGCCGGTAAAGAGCATGGATGCTGAGATGTTCTACAGACTATTTCAAGTGCTTGGCTTTGTATATCCTAATCCTGATTAGAGTCAGTCATAACTGGGACAATAAGGTCAGGAAGAATAAAGGACAAACCCACAATACTGTATGCTGTATCTGAAAAAACCCTTTTGATAAAAGAGTCTTTTTATGAGTGGGGTTTTAGACACCAGTTATCCAGGATGGGGAGAAAAAATGACTTTGTGCACCAGAGTTGTGTGAAGTGGCTGCACACTTCGATCCTTGGGTCAGGATCCTCACAGATCTGGAAAATAAAAATGATAATGAGAAGCAAAACCTATAAATATTCACCTGCACCCTTGCTTTCTACATATTTCAGACAATCTGCAAAAGAGAGAGAATTAAGGGAAAAGCATACAGAAATCTGTCAATACTTTTCAACCAGAATGGCATCTGATAGAGATTCCTGACCATGTTTTTCAGCGAGAGCTGTGACACTTTCTTTTGTCCCTGGGAGCAAATAAACTTATTGCTAACTGGCTCTATTTGTGGGAGCTGTCTGCTCACACGGACAAGGGTTCCTGTTGAAACTGCTCACTCGTCTCTTCCAACTCTCTTGTATGTGAATTGATTGTAAGCGGGCTTCACTGGTGACATTCTGTGCTCACAGCTTTATTGCTTCTCAGCAGACTAGCATTAACTGACTTTCCCTTATTGGTTTAGTAATGCATGATGGTGGAAATGTCTTTGATCATGTCTACATGGTTATTCAGGAGAATCTCACATACACTGTGGGCATAAGAAAGTCTGAAGATCCTGATGTAAAGAACCACTACTCAAAAAACCTCTGACCAGAGCCAACTGCTTGTCCGAAGAGACTCCCAAACTCTGATGAATGTGTTCACTGTGAGTATTCTCATCAGTGGAAGAGGATGTAATTGCATATATCTGACACACTCCTGGTACTCTACATCAAATCTCCAAAGAAAAGAATGATACTTGGGGAGTGATCATTTACTGCGAAAGTGACAGTCATTCTGACAAACAAACTGTATAAAGCCACAGCTGCAGGACCCAGAGATGAAGCCAGGCATTAGATGTCACGAATACACACAGCTCCATATGCTCCATCAGAGACCAGTGGGATTATAATGTAACGGGCTGTCACATTGAATGGAAGGTGGCTAGAGGATCTATTTAGAGAAAGGTGAGTCTTTACAGAAGGATAGCGTATGATTGTCCCAGTGAATTCTGTGGGCTGATCCAGAACATGACGTGATTTTTTAGAACTGTAGCACTTTTATTAGTGGCCCAAAATGTATGAGTAAGAACAATTAGGGATCAACTTGTAGAGCTAAATTAAAAAAGAAAAAAATCTTTTTTGCTTGAATACTTATCATAAACAACATGAAATTGCTATGTTATTTATTCAAATTTCCACAATCCTATTTTTCAGTAAAAGTCATTCTTCAAAGCTAACAGTTTCCATTAAAAGGAGTTGTACTCAAATTCTTAATATGGTAGTGGGAAACTACATAACAGTTAAAGAAGTCAACAGAAATCCTTATGTTATTGAAGCAAAATCTATCTAATTATCTATGCATTTCAAGCATTATTATTGGCATTTCAGTGCTTTTTACAGAAATTCTAATCAAAACCACCTAAACCCAAACCTGTATCTTCAAAATCCCAGCCCAGTGCTGATATTAATATTTAGAACAGGCTTCTCATATTAATTAAAAATATAAATAATACTGATAAACTTTAAACTTTTCTGTGTTACTCTTCTAAATATCTTTGACAGATTTATAGGCAATCTAACTCATAAATGGAATAAGGCTCTAAACAAAGTCAGGGACATTAATTCACTCAGGCAAATTTTTTTTATCTTAGCATCCTGCTTCCAATACAGATTTTTTTTTTTTAAAAAGGCAAAAAAAGTCTAAATACTTAAAAGAGAGATGTTAGCCTCCCTATAATTTTCTTCAAATATAGTTACCTTATATTGTATTTTATTTATCATTAAAATATCATTAGAAAAAGCAAATAATCTTTTTCATGGAAATGTCTTCACAGAACTAATTTCTAAAATCTTGTGAAGACAGCTATATTTACTATTAGTGAATATTTATTTGCATCAGTGTGAAAATGGTGCACTTACATTTCAAACATAACCACCCCCCCCAACCCTGTGCAGCGAATTATGAAATGAACCAGCAGAGGGACCCCTTCAGTTAAAAATTAAAAACATCCATGAATCAACCCTTGAATCAAAATCAACAAGGGTTTTACTTAGGCACTAAATTAGTAAGATCACACAAAATGTAGCAATATTTCTGACACAAGACAGAGAGGTTTAAAACATAATAAAAAAGTCTCTCGTTGTGCTCATACATTTCCAATAAAAAGATGTATAAGGCTACTTTGCCATGTGATATTTTAAGAATGTCATTCAATTACATATTATTTGGGCTGACTGGTACCAACATCCCCACGTTGCTAAATAACACTATGTCAGTATTAGAGATAGGAAAATTAGCTGGACAAATTGTATGTTGTTACCTGAGAGTAAAATAGGAAACAGTGCTATGGCAGGAGCAGAAATGAACATTAAAAAAAAAAAGTCTTTTCCTTATTTAAACCATTGCCTTCCTTAGAATTAAACAGGATGTCCACTGGAATTTTACCCTATGAAAACACTCTCAAACTGAAGTAGCATGGAGGAAATGTCTGAAATGATAAAGCATCCTATAATGTTGGAATCTGAGCATGTTGCTGCCTGGTACTGAAATACATATATTTAGAAAGTACGGTTCTGAAGCAAACACTTCCTAAATGCATCTTTAATTTGAGGGGAAATTTTAACAGGGAATGTATCTTTTGCAATAGTTGCCATGGCAGCTTACCCAGTCATGCCTCTGAAGAAACGATTAATTTTTCACATTACAGGAACTTGGTGTTTTATAACTTTCTGCTTTTTATTCTTAGAGTCTGTGAAATCCCAGAATATTATTTCTATCTATTAATAAGTGGTAAATCCTTTGTAACCAATGCTTATTCAACTGCAATATGAAGAATCCCCACGCTTCTAGAGCATTTATTCTAAAAAAAAAAAAATTGTAAGCTATGAAATTCTGCAAATTCAGAAAAGATAGCTTATTGTGCTGTCTGTTTCACAGTAATTTACAATGTTCTAAGGTATTTATTACATGTAAAACGCTACTTTACAACATGGGCCATAACAGAGCTATGGTATTACATCAGGACTGAAAAGGAAATCATATTCCACCCACTACAAATTTAATCAGATTGTATTTCTGTGATACGTACTAACAACACTCGGATATGGTTTTGAGACACAAAATAGCTGCGAGGGAAAGTGTGTTGTTTTACAATCACTATTAGTGTTTCATAAATTAGGTTGTTTATACATAAAAAGGTAGTCCAGAATCTGTAAATCCCTTACCTCTAAGGGTCTGCCGCTTTCATTAATAGGGAAAACTCACAATCCAGCAACTTACTGTGATTAGATGGGAAACTGAAGGCAGACATATAGCTGAACCTATTTATTAATGATGATACAAAAGACCCACTTTTCTGATATTATAATAGTAGCAGTGATATTATAGCAACAGTGATATTATAATAATAGCAAGACACAAGGAAGCCATTTCCCTGCACACAACACAATACTTTCACTATGCCCTTCGTCTAAAAATTCATCTCCTTCCTCATCAGGCTGTCTTGAAGCTTCCTTCCTCCTCTCACTGCAATTCTCACCCATTCCCTCATTTTATCTTAATGGCTTAAGTCCCCCTTCAAACACCCTTACACTTGCATGGCCTTGCAGCATCAAGTGATTGCCAGGATGGCAGCATAAAGTGATTAGAGTTTTTTCAATTTTTCATCATTCTTGATGGACATGTAAAAATTTACCTAGAGTTAAGAAATCACTTGGTGAAATAATTTTTTAATTAAGTATGCCACGTTGATGGAAAAGTTCATAAATGTATAAGAATAGCAACATGGGAAATAACAGAAAACAGTTTGCAGAGAATTCTTTTATGACAGGAGACAGTGTTGATAATTTCTCATGATAAAATTTTAATTTAGTGTTTCAACAGAAGAGACAAACGTTAAAAATAAATGCTCTTTTCTATTCACAGGCTATCTTGATCTCTAATTTTAATATTCCTAAGACTTTCTGGGTTCTTCTTTTCCAAGCACTGCTAGAAAGAAATTAAGTCCAGTTGTATCTACCAATACATACACAGGATTTTTTTTTTCCCCCCGCATAAGCAATGTGGTGATAACTATCACACTGAAGACAGATGGCAGGTGCTAATTTCTACCCAGCTGACAAACAGCGAGTTTTTGATCACTGTGTAGGG
>NW_009258414.1:5907936-5934614 GCF_000687185.1 Egretta garzetta | reverse complement strand
GAAAGAATACAACAATTTGTAAATTAGTTTGAAAGCCTCGTTAGATGACCTGAATTTGCTGGGCAGAAAACATATGGTCAGCAAAATTGGAAAGAAATGAAAAGGTATGTGATACTTTTCCTGTCTTCTCAAACCTGCCTATTTGACTCTGTTTGAGTATTTCCACAGAGGTTTCTTACCTCATACATATATGTATAGGTAAGTAAGTAACTGTGAAGTTGAGGAACTCTAAACAGTATATATATCAGTATGTATGTAACTATATATATATAACTGTATATATTAGAGCCTCTACCCACATTTCTAATTCTTGAAGTTTTACAGCACTTACGTAGTAATAGTGATGAAATTCTTAGCATCTTGGGATTACAGAAACTCCTCACTCATCATTTAAAAATGCTACAATTTCTAGAGCGCACAATTAAAGAGAAAGGGAAGAAAATGTAAATTTGGAACTATAGGTCTATAAAAATATTTCTCATTTTTTAAAGGTTGTGGTCTGACAGCACTTCATTGCTGAACACTTCAGATTTGCAGTGGTGCTCAGCTCTGCTGCATAGACAATATACGCCACATCTCATTTACTAAAAATTGAACTCACAGTGCACCACTGTGTTTGAAGAGTGTATCAAACACCACGGTTCCTGTAGCACAGGTATAACAAACTTACTTCCAAATGCACTCAAATGTGGAATTTCTTCTTGTACATTATCCATACTATAAAGCTGTCCCTACTACAAAGCATTTATACCAGAACGCTACTTTCTCTCTCTCATCAGCAGGTGGCTTCCTTTCTCCTATGTTAGAGGTTCAAGAGCTTAGTCCTAGAAACACCAAGTATTTAAATAAATGGCCTTTATGAGCGACTAAAATTTACTTTAACTAGCAAATAAAAAACATTAAAATAAGTTATTAATACTGGGAAAAAAATGGGATAGAGGCGGTATGAAATCTCAGCATTTGTTTCTTACAGAAGTCAGTTATAATGTATTGTGTTCTCACAACCTGAGAATCTAAAATGCAGTTCCGACTCCTTTTATGTAGGTCACCTAAAACACATTTAACGTATTGCCCTAAGATGGATAAACAGTATATTCAGGTAGATGGGCATCAGTACAGAATCAAGTAACAAAGTAATTCTTCCAGCCTACGCAGTAGAGCTTTTGCAGGAATGATATTGGATATTGCATTTCAGGAGGAACATGGAGAGTGCCCAGAGGACAGCAGTGAGACCGATTCAGGTCTACAGCATCTTGTAAGTGAGGAAAACACATGCCAAAAAAGACTGCAAGGGTCTGGCTTTAAGTCTCAAACACTTCCATGAAGAAAAAGGGAAAAATCTATGAATACATAGAGGATGACCAATAAATAATGGGCTTAAATTACAAGAAGAAGGATTTATTTAGCCCTTGAGAAAAAAAAATAATGTTAAAGACAGGCAACACTATCCTGGAAGAGGCTGTGGAGACTCCACTGGAAGAAGCTTCTGAGAACAAATCAGACATTGTCCATCAGGAATTACAGTATTTGACCCCTTCTTGATATTCAAGCTTGCTAACCATTTGAGGTGCCCTTTAATTACACTTTTAGAAGTCCATAAACGGGTCCTTTATGTAAACACCACAAACATTGCTGCATTCCCAGCTCAGTAAGAATTTGAAAGTATATACACACTTGTGTTTGCTCAGAAAACCAAAAATTTTGTATGTTCTCCAGACATGATCTTTCTCATAGCTTATCTCAGTTAATAATATATATCCAAAATACTACAATAAGTAAACAGAAAGAAATAAACATGGAAGTAGGAGACCACGAATTCACCCAAGGGATCCAGGAAATAATAAATACATAATGTGTTTTCAAATCAAAATAATGAAATCCAATAGTCTGATGAGCTATCTGTGGAAAGGATACTGATTTTTTTTTTTCCTTCTTTTTCTATTTTTCAGCTCTGGATATTTATATTTTATTACAATCTACCTACAAGCTCCAATATAGTGGTCTATCACGTCTGCATATTAGATCTTTTATTGATTGGACTGGCAGCCCTGGGGATAGCTAGAAGTTTTCTTCATAGTGAAATAAGCCAGAAGACAGTGACAAGATCATCACATTTTAGCAATGCTTCTTGCTATTTTCAGGATCAAAAGCATTCTCAAGACTATGGGGAAAAAAAAAAGCTAACTACTGGCAGCACAGGTAACAAAAGACAGACAATTAACAAGATTAGGGAATCATTTAGAGAACCGAAAATGAACAGTGATGAACACGTAGCTGGTGTGCTGTGAAGAAGAGGGAACGGGAGCATCTTTGTTGTTTTTACTGGTGGCTGGTGGCTACAACATCCCAAAGAAATGTCATCAAAAACACTAAAAAAAACACCAAAGAAGGGGAACCACCAAAACAGAGACCTGTACTGTATTGTTCATTTTTGTAGAGTCAGGCTGTACTGACATTAAAGTTTGTGCAATACCTATTATCTATGCTACACCATTTTCAATCTAATGGCGAAAGAGTTTTTGAAAACTCAGCTGGAGATATGAACTTGCTATAAATTATTTTCAATGATATTTCTTGACTTTTTTTTTTTGTTTGTTTCAATGGCATTTATTTTTCCCCAAAGCAATTTCAACTATTGCCTTACATACCTTTTATTTAATTTAAAATCAATAAAACAATGAGCATATACCCTTGGTATTCAAAAATGACATTTCTCCTTGTTTTTTACAGCACACAAACCAAACAAAAATCAATACTTTATCTTTATACACTTGAATAAAAAGGATAATAAAGCAGCAGGCTCACACTGCTATATGGTATTGATTATGGAGTCTTTCAAGACAAATTACTAAGATTTAAAAATAATTCTTGGTAAGCCAGCAATATAGGATTTTTTATCAGTTGCCACAACAGTTTGGGGGAATGTGTGCATCGCTATATAAGCTAAAATGCATTACGCTAGGTGTAATTCTTCATAACACTCTTCAGTGAAAAATATACTCGTAGACCACATTTAAAAGTGGATGTTTTACATTTTTTTTTCTGTGGGGGAAAATGATGCAAGTTTTGTGATAAAATTCATTGATGACAGTCCAATACTCGTGCAATATATGGAGAATCATATCTAACAGCACAGATTAGCATTTGTCTGGAGCTATTAGCAGAATATAAATTTAGAAAAACAAAAAGTTTATTCTGAAGGCATTACTTCTTTTTTTACGAAAAAAGAACTTTTAAAGATAGGCCTTTTTAGTGAATATTACACAACACAGTCAAGACCTACTTTAGTATTACTTATAAAGTATGTTTTGGAGAGAAATTTAAGCTAACAAATTTTTACGTGTCAGCTTAAAGGACAACCTTTTATACATTGTCTTGAAAGGATTACTTTAACAGAAGTTCATTCCAATATGAATGTAGCCCACTTAGCAATTTTATTTTCTCAGTAAAACTCTCATGAATCATTAGCTGCCATTGAAACGTGCACGTAAACCCCCAAATTTTAGATGTTGTAAATGCAAAGTTATTAAAGACTTTGATTCAGAGGAAAATGAACCTAAACGGAAAATGGGTTTACCAGACTAGAAGCGGTGGTATATTGCTGAATATTATTCTGTCAAATAAATGAAACGCGGTATCAAACCACCTCACTCTAATTCATCTTAACGTGTTCGCTGGTCTCCTAAAATACTAATTGTCTGCCAATACCGTACCATAAAATAAGTAATCATGTGCTTTATCTTGATCCTCATAGGACATTCTTAGTTTACAAAAAATTATGTCCAGCTGTAGCTCTCAAGAATTGTTACTTTGCAACTATCTTGTATGAAATCTTTCTATCATTCCAAGGAGGCTTAAGATTTCTGGAGAAATTTGCTAAGGTATTTAGTAATTTTACTTAAAAAGCGGATTCTTCCATTTATACCGGGTAGCGCTGTACTTTGCGCTAAGTCCCATGGCTAAATAGAATTTTTCCTGGATAAATTACTGTATAATGTCATGATGGCAAAACCTGGCCCACAGTTTTCATGCTAATTACTCTATAAACTTGGAGGTCAGGTAACATTTCTTGCTAATTCCTCTGAGATTAGCACTGCCAACCATGTTGGAACACATTATAATTTGATTCAAGGGCATCATTAGCATCAACCTCAGGACTGATACCAGTGCCATAGCAGTCAGAGAGATATCATGCTAGGCAGCACCAAGGTTGGCATGGTCATAACCTGCATGTACAGCCTCTGGCACACATCAGGCTCGGAAGGTCAGGTTGTCTGAGCAAGGTGCAGAGCTCTATGCTTATCGGCAGGAAGCCAACAGAGCTCAGCCCAATAGTTCTTACTGTACCAATTCTCACAGCTCGATGCACACACCAGCTATGAGGAATCTTTTTTTTTCTTCCCCCACTTTCGAAGGAGTTGTGTGACCTTTTACAAAGCTCGCCAGTGCACACTAAGAATCTCCATAAAAGGAGTAAGTAGCTATGCAATGAAATTTTCCACTTTAGCTAACTGCAAACTAACACCCCCAGACACGTGTCATCGTAATATTCTGAACTGCAGTGTAACATGCAAATGCATCTCTGACAGAAAGCTTCATGTTCTACTAAGATTTTAAGATTTCTTCAAGATTTTCTTTCAACAGTTTTCTTTCAACAGCTCAATCCAGGTAAAGATTTCTTAAGTCAAAATCCAAAAGCTTACTCACTTTTTTTCCTAGCAAATGTAAAGACTATAGTAAGAAATAGCCAAAACCCCACATGGCCCAAAAGTGAGAGTTAAATAAACATATATTTAAGTCTCAAAGCAGAATAGAAGTCAAAGTTGATATCAAATGAAAGAAAGCAGACTCAAAATTTCCAGATTTCTGGTAAATAAAAATTTGACTAAAAATCAACAGAATTTAGGCATCTAAATCCCAATTTCAAAATCCAGTAATGTATAGAATTCAACAGAAACAATAAGAAGGGAATTATGTTATTGATTTCTAATGCCCAAGCAACAGGAAGTGAGGAATCTAAGTGTCTGGTGGATTCTTCTTAAAAAATAAAGATTTAAATGATGTCCACATTTAAAGAAATGCGAATTGAAGGAGACAGACCACGTAGCCAGCCATGCTGATTTACAGCAATTTCTGTTGCAAAATCCATTTTACACATGATGCTTTAGAAGGAAAGATGAAAATAATTCCTCATCTCTCTAGGCTTTTGGATACACTTTTAAGAAAAAAACAATTATAAATTCCAGTAAGCATTTATAGTCCATTTATGTGTCTGATCATATTAACTTGAACTAAGGTATCTGACACTTTGAGTTAATTCAGAAGACATTTAAGTAAGCAGATAAAAAAAGTCAGAGGTACACACAGTATTCTATCACACTCCTATCACCTCAGCTTCTGAAGAACCCCCACACTACTTTACACAGCATACCACTGTTGCAGCCCTCACAGAGGATAGGAAGCAAGGGAAAAGTGCCCTCCTATTCTCATGGAGAAATTTAGTCATGAGTGCTAATGCTAAAATCTATACAGCTCAGATAGTATTTAAGAGATCAAAACTAGTTGGATAAATTTTGACGTAGCTGTATCCTGATGGAACATGCTTCCAACCAAACTGGAAGCATGCAATAAAAATGAAGTGGAATTTTCTTTCTGACATCATCCTGCTTCAGCATTTTCCAATCTCAATATCTCTATTGTTAGTTCCAAAATTGCCTCTGATTTTTCATTCAGTATTATAGGATTAGTTAAAATATTAAATTAAAACTGAATTAAAATTAAATTAAAGTTAAAATTACTTAGCCCTTACAGAACAGTAAGGTAGCAATTTCTGAAGCGATTTCTGAAATAATTATATTTAGAGACTGGAAAATTTCCTGCAATCCTAAGTAACACACAGTGGTAGTGGGCAGGCACGAAACAATCCTGAGGCTACATGTTGTTCAGAAAGCAGAAAGTAGAGACCTCAGGAAATGATCCTTGGCAAAGGGGTTGTTTAATGTAGATGCTGAAGGAAGTTCAACGGAAAACATTTATCAGAAATTTCCGTCCAGAGAGGAGATATGCTGTTTTAGGGAAAAATACAAATATTACTCAGCAGACCAAGGGCAAAGGAAATAGGAAATGGGCTAGAGAGTTCTCTGAAATAATCTGTCACTGAAATGTGAGAAAACATACTCGCGTGTTGGCAATTCTTTTATTTTAAAGCCTTCTACAACTCAAGATCCTTCTGCAGCGTTGTGCCATTACCTGAAAGTTGGCTACTTCCAATTCAAACTTCTTAAAGGTAGGATAAAAAACTTAATTTGGTTCCCATCTTGTCATAGCATTTGCATGTTTATTATTTGAGTCTTTGGAATAACTCATAGGAAAACCATGAGCTTATCACGGAAACAATACATCTTAGAAATGTTGTAACAGTTGACTTTGCTGCTTTTTACAGCCTGCAGAGAAACACCAATGATTCAGTCAAAAGCTTTTAGGAGCCTCTCTAGATAAAAGGAACGAGCACACCTCTGAAGGGTGTCACCTCTGAGCCTGCCGGTGTTTGGGCAAGGGGTGGAGCAGTCCTTTTGGTAGCCGATGTGGAGAGGAGGAAATGCACTCCTCATATGCAACACAAAGCTTGTGTGTGGGTAGGGAAAAAAACTGTGATTTAAACACATTTGTAACCTTGAAATACTTGACTATGCAGGCACTAAATATCAAGAATTCCTTAATTACAATTGTATATTTTAGAATATTTTAGCTTATGATCAACTTCAAAAGAAATTCATTAATGATTTAAATTACAGGTAATAAAGTTGCTTGTATGAGTGAAGACAAAATACATGCTTATTAACATTTAACTACTGAAATTTTTATCATAATATTATTGGTGAAATGAACAGAACAATAAGTCCTTTTACAGGGGAATATACTAACCACCCTTCCTTCAGCCATATCTTTTATTCTCTGCTTTGATTAAAAAAACCCCAATCTTTCTCAAAGGTAAAAATGAATGTTAGAAATCGTAGCTGCTGAAATTTGAGTTGCATTATCTTTTGGGCTCCAGAATCCTTGAGTTCTTATTCAACCAAATGTTACTGGTAGTAACGCCCTTACTGTAGTAATTGTAGTAATGCCCTCAGTTTGACAGATACTTTCCTGGTTTATCTGAAACCACAGTGGGAAAGAGAGAGAAGTACATTATACGGAATATTCACACTGTTTAATTCCAGATACCAATAATATAAAACAAAACTCTCTAGGTGCCTTAGAAGAAAAAGAGAGGCTCCTCCAGAGAGTGATTTAGGGCAATTAAATTAGGCCCATTCTTCTGAATTGTGCTCGAAACGCTCATAAAGCTAGGCAAAGTGGATATATCCTACGTGTGGTATCGAGAATACACAAAAAAAATCCAAGCCAGGAAAAAGCAATATGCTAGGAAAATAATCAGCATGATTGCATTCTTGCACTCAACTGGGTGCTTGTCTTTGTATGCCTGCTCTCCTGTCTCCATTGTTCCCCGTTCGTATCCTTTCCCTCATGCTGCTTTCTGGTTTAAACTACAGTACCATGTGTTCCTCACCATTTCCTTAACTTATAAGGTAGATAAATAAATGACTTCATCAAGAAGGATTCAGCTAGGTAGTGTACTCACATGCCTAAATGCTTACAATGTTTCTGAAGTAGGCTTTAATTTATTGTACAGGAACAGAGGAAGTGGATCTTCATAAAGTGTCTCCTTAGTGAAAAAAACACCAGTTTAAAAGTATCTCATTCATAAAGCTTGATAACACCAAGAATGCTAAAATGACCATGGCTGATGCAGAGAAACGTGACATTAAAATAGTGAGAATGCAACAGAATTGAAGAGCAGGGCGTAAGTACAGAAGCAATTTAAGCTTGGTTTTGTTGAAAGAGAAAAGGACAAAGAAATTACACAAATTAATTGGGAGATATGATCACATCAGAAAACATTAAAGATGTACTCAGTAGCTCTGTTTTTATTTCTGTAATTCATTATGCTTCACTTGGCAATACTGGGAGGACTGTGAGGAGTTCCCTGAGTTCTATGGCCAGATCTCTGGCTAAGTACTGATTTTGCAGGGCACGAATGCTTGGCAGCCCTGGCTCCAGGACGCAAATCTGGGTGGCATCTCAAAACCAGAACTGAGAGCCCTGAAGCCCTGAACCTGCCCATTATGCACACCGGGGGACTGACTGGAGTGTTATAGTACCGGCTTATTTTCCAAGTGTTCCTTTGAAAGGAAACCTGAGCACACACTAGAGCAGGGCACCGCCTGGTTTCCTCCCATGTGGAAGCAAAAGCAAAGCATGCCTGGAGAGCAGCGTGGGGGGTGCCTCGAGAACGGCTCTAAAGCATGGACTCGGCCTGTACTGCCAACATGTATCATAGCTCAGCCACATCAATACTGAAAAGGATGCTTAAGTAATCTGTACATTGCGCTCTTTATTTTTATTAATAGATAAGTCAAATGGCTTAGCAGGGAGGAAGGAGTTAAAAAAGGGAGAGGCTCTGTACATGAAGAAAATAATCCAGTTACCTCCAAGTTTCATGGCATTTATATATAATTAGACAGTATTATCTTTTTTTAAACACTGGGTATCTTAAAGTTATGTAGGTAGTGATGACAGCTAACTATTCATATGCCTATGTAAAGTGACATTATCAGACTCGGATAAATTTGTCTAGGAGAGTTCCTTTAAAAAAACCCACCACCTTGCTGGTAGTGTCAATAAAAAAACCACTAATCTTGCCTAATTCTCTTATGCAGTAGAGCTGACACCCATTGGATTAGGTTTGGGGAATAAATTTGGGACTATCAAGGGGAGGAGGAAATTTGTAGTCCTCTTACTCTTCTTAGAAATACTTCATGGATATCCATAGGGTTTAGGTTCAACTGTAAGAACCACCAGTCTGGTGGTTTATTTTTTAAACAGTTCATTATTTGTACTGTTAATTGTTGGTAGATATATTGTGCCACCTACTGAAAAAACAGCCAATATATTTATTTGGTTTTAGTCCTGCAATTAAGAAAGAGATTTATCTATTTTTGTTAAAATCTGAACAATTTCAGACTGTAACAGGAACATATCACCTTTACTCACTTAGGGCTTTACTGTCAAAAAACTAACAAAAAATACCCCTCAGAAAACAGCATAGAGCAAGATAATGCATCATTTAAAGTATCCATTTCTGCAAATACTGTATCTAATGAGTCTTCTGTATTCATATGATCATACTCTGAGGCAGGAAAACACGAAACGAGTAACTACGTGTCTCTAACCCTTGGGGAATTGACCATTTTCCATTTGAAAAATGCCTGTTAACACAATTACAGCCATGCAAAGCAAGGTTCCTTAACACTGTCTATTCTGATGAGACATAATTGATTTAAACCTGTATGGAGTCAAATATGCTGTCTGTAAATACAGAAGGTCAAAATAGGCAGTGATGCCAGGATATGTGAAACGACTGAATCCACAGATGTCCATTTTGGAGAACAAGAAACTAGCTACTCCTGGGGCACAGAAGACATGAGTAATCTATATATAAGACATACATATGTGATATACAACTATTATAAAATCCCCAGTTAAACTCTTTTTAAAATATTGTGCTGTCCTATACTGGTACTAAATAAACAACCTTTGAAAATATCATCCTATAATTGAGCTATAATGATCTATCTAAAATATTTTTTAAAGTGTTAGGACATGCTAAATTGTCATGGCATCCTACCACTTCATTTTGGACCAAGCTGTGCAACATCTAGTTCTCACAGTTTAGCAGCACTTACTTTGCTGCAGAATACACAAGGATAAAGGAATCCTTAGGGTAACTGAGTGTTCAGCAGCTATATTCAAAAGTTTGACTCAATGAGTCCTCAAAACAACCAGATGAGGCAGGATTTAATTACGTGTCTTCAATATCAAGAAATAAAATTGCATGACCTAAAGACTGCAACATTTGAATGTTTTGCTCGAAAAGGAGTAGGATTGTCTACTTCTGTTTCTCTTAAGAAAATACGAAGTCTTTATATAAAAAATTGTTTACTCCATGCCAGATAATTATCTTGTCAAATAATAAGACAGTGTCAGTTTTGTTCCATTAGCTGAAGATACTATAAATTACATGGAAATTGTCCAAAGACAAATAATATCTAGTAACACCATCCCTTGGAGGAGTTTTGGGTTTTTTCCCCTCTCTCTCTCTCTCCACTGCATATTCAGTGTAGAGAATTTTTAGACAGAAAGGCCCCCAGATTTAGCCCAGAGACAGAAGTGTAAATACCCAGAAGGGGAAAATCAGCTCCATCAAAGCCTGTATGTCATATTATATTTACAACCAGACCCAAGTGCATGATGATTGGTATAACATAATCTAGATCAGGCTCTCCGAACAAGGTCAATGGGGTGGAAGAATTGGCATCCTTCTCACTTCCTCTTACCAAAGAATATATACGTGCATCTGTTATAGCAGCCGATAGTCTGCCGACACTGTCATTTTTCCCTGTATGCAAATCCAACACAGCACCTTCTCTCAAACACTCTGGAGTATATACTACAAATAACTCTGTACTATAAATAATCTGCAAAAATATGCACCAAAAAAATTTCAGTATCTTAAGGCAGTCTGTTTAGTTTTGATGAAACTCTAGGAATTCTCAAGTATACAACTTATTCTCTGAACTGAGCAGCGGGCTGATTTTACTCTGTAACTCAGTTTAAAGACAGCCAGTGCTGGATCAGTACAAATACAATAAGCGGATAAAGGATGATTAAAGATTATAGAATTTTTAAGGTTCTTTGTAAACTTTATTGTTAAACAATAATATTCGTGAATGAATGGATTTGAAAGTCACTGAGAAAGGGATAAACTCCATTAATTCCAGCAAGCCTGCAGGTCCTGTTTCTCTGGGCCACCCTGGATTGTCACAGCGGGTTTCATGGATCTTTGCAATTACATGTGTAAAATTAGAATCACAGAACAGTTCAGGCTAAAGGGTCCTCTGGAGGTCCTAGTCCACCTAGCCCAACCTTCCCGTCAAAGTAGGGTCAGCTATGAAATAATAGCTAGAATGGAATTTTAATAAAATAAGATATAGAAAGACATATGAAAATAACAGCAGAAAGATGGCTTTGCAATAGATACTTACATATCAGATTTTCAATTAGTAACCTTTAATAATTGCTGGCACACATTTACCAGAATTAGGGACAAGAATGTTTTCTCTAAAAAGACCAGTCTTTTTTTTCCTTCTATTTATACTTTTATGAGCATAAGAATTGTCAAAGAGAACCAACAGTCTACCTGGTTTGCAGTCTTGCAGAGGAAAGCAATGTGGTATCACACAGTTGAGCCTGAGGTATGGAGACTTATACCTCTTCACGACTTAGACACGTATCAGCAGTCTGGTTTATCCATATTGTAGAAAATAGCTAGACATATTAGATGTGGGCTGAAAAGATTCATCAAAATTTCTACTAGACTGAAATGTTCTCCCTGTTCTTCGAACTCCCTCAGCTCATGTGTTTGGGAGCGCAAAACAGTTCATGATTCTCACAGGCAACCCGCTACCACAGGATTTGGTGTGGCTTTATTTTCTGTTTAGACACAAAGGAAAAAAGGAAAAAGCAAACTGCAGTGCAAATAATATTTCAGCTTCTAGTGTCAGGGATTTGAGCATCTTAATTTTACAAAAATATTTTTTAAGAAGTTACATACTAAAAACTTGTGCATTTTAATCCAAGACTCTCAGTTCCATTTTTTTTCCTGTGCCTACTGTTCATACTGTCAATGTTTCTTTGGTTCATTTTGGTTGCATCAGTATCCCTGTATTAAAAAATAAATGTACTGTATCAAAAAGCCTGAGACATAGAACCTTGTATAACAGCTTGTATTACACTACGTCAAAATGGAAGAGAACATGTGACCCCGTTATCAACTTGCAATAGCTGATATAACACACATTAAGTCTCCAGAGATACCAGGAGCATATTGAAGCTACTCGTGTAATACAAGCAGCAAATCGTATGCTATCATTCCTGAAACAGGGAGTTGGTGATAGTCAAAGAAAATGGTTTAGAGCATGAAAGATAACTTGTAGCAGATACGTAATCTACAATAGCTAAGAACTTTAGTACTTGTGAGGCTATCCTACTCAAGTAATTTAAAATGCAATTAGATCCAATTTTAATTTCCTTTCCGCTTTGGAAGGCATAATGAAAACTTATCTTTTAAAAAATAAGGGATTTGTCCGCGTTCCACTTGTGAATATTGACTTAATCCACATGTCAGTAAGTCAACAAAGTGCTTTTTCATTTTACATAAATAACTATTCATTGGGACTTCAGGTTAAACACATTTGAATGCTTTGTGAGGTGAAAGTAATGATGATACATCTATGTATTTCCTATTCCCTAACTGTTTACCTAAACTAGTTCCTTTTTCTCAGCATTCCGCTGTTTTTCATTCAGACTTCACAAAAATCCTTTCCACCCCGTTGGCTCAATGCCTTGTCATTCCAGGTTACTCAGGACATTGCTTCCCTCAACATGCCTGGCTGTAGTACTGTAACATATTTCAGTTTACTGTCTTTTCTCCACTACCTGGCTCATTCGCTGTATCAGTCTTGCAGAATTTTTCCTCCTTTCTAGCCACTCCTGAATGGGAGCAAGCAGCTTGCAGAGGAATAGAGAAACAGTAGAGCACCAGGACAGAAATGTAACATTTTCTGCACACTTTCATAGTTTTACAAACTCCTGATGAGGGTAAACCATTTGGTATGACTCGAGTGAGTGGAGATGCTGAGAGCAATTGGCAATGAGTATCTAACTATGTGACAGTGATGGGAAGAAGAAATACTGTAAAGTTGAGGAGAGATAGAAAACACGTAAGAAGTTATTCTACATAGCCCTAGAAAATGCCTGGAGGCATTTTCTGAAACACGGTTTTCAGTACTTTTCCAGAAATTTTGTTCTTTGCTGACAGGAATATTTTTACTGTTTGGAGGACAGCATTTATTATTCATCTTTTACTCAGTTATTCTGAGTTATTATTATTACAAGTTATTCTAAGTTATTCATATTTGGTTGTTTATTCATCTTGTAAGAACTACAGTGTTTCAGTAAATGTTAAGAGAAAATTTGAATATATCACTTCGTTTCCTAAGTACATACCCAGTACAAAACCTCTATTAAAGAAAGAAAAAGCTGCACGGTTTTAGAGAACAGCAGATCAAAGCTGCCTGTGAAAAGGAATGACGTCTTATTAAGAGAATTGGGATTGCTTTCCAAAGGCCAGTCTTAATCCTTTCATACAAAATTCATATATGGAAGTAAACTCAGGTCATGCTTCAAATAAGTTATTTCAGCAAATAACTTATTTCAGCAATTAAGTTATGAAGTTTAACTTCAGTATTTGTCTAAAAATACTAAGCATGTGACCATAAAAAGCTTAAAACTGAGTTCCTTTAAATCCTAATGCATTATGGAACATTATTTGAGGTAGTCAGAAAAAAGGGCCATGAAAATGAATGCAGTGTTGCTGACACAGTTTGATGACATATTTTTAATAAACTGACTTTAAATAATCGATTTTTGAACTATGAATTTACTGTGCTAGAAAAGCTGTACGCAGATTGGGATCTCTAACTATGCATAGTGCAAAAGCTCATTTATTCGGTCACAAATGTTTTCAAGACATGGTAGAACCGGAAACCACAGGAAATAAAACTATCTGTCTCCATTTCTATTCCAGTAGCATAAAATCTCCTGCAAGAGAGACCAAATACAAAAGATGTCCCATGATGTAACCTACTAAAGATACTAAATGCTTTAAGAGCAAGTTACAAACAATTATCCTTGGCTCCTGGATACTTATTCTCATCCTATTTTTTTTTTTTTAAGCTATTAATAGCTTTTTAGCAGGACTAATGCTATTTGTAGTACAAAATGCATTTAACTGGGCCTCTAGTACTAATGCCATTCTTACAAGCACTATTTTGGTAAATAGCGTCTCCCATTCATTGAGCATGTAACCCTAAAAAACTAACAGTCAAGCCTAAGGTATGGAAAAGAAGCCAGCTACTGATCTGTCTGTTAAATAAAAGATTTCACTGTCACTACTCCACTCACACTTTCACTTCTGTCCTGTTAGATGCTCTGCTTAATAAGTGGCAATTTACAGTTTAAAAGAATGGCGTTCTATCACTTTTTTCATACTGTAAGTATATGCTGAATCAAACTGCACTTCCACTGCTTTCCACTGTCTGCAATTATTTTACACACAAGCTTCTTTATCTATAGGTTCTTCCCATTGATAATTTACTGATATTATTAGAGTCAGGTAATTATGTTGATAAAGTTTTTCCAGTAAGGTGTCTCATCTCAAAATTTTGAAAATTTGTCTTAGTATGTGCTTATATTCTGGAAGGTAAAGTGCACAATCCTTTAATAGCCTTTGGTACTTGGGTCTGTGCATCCAAAGTTAGGTAAAAATGATAGTAATCAAGAAAGGATGAAAATGTTAGCTGTGTTTCCTTATTCAACGAAAGACAGAAGCAGAAGGAATCTATTTTATATGAAATGCACTTCCTCGTTATAATTTAGAGTCTGGAAACATCTTCATGAAGAAGGGAGACATTTAAGTCCTGTACTGCTTAAATAAATACTGAACATTATTTTGCTGGTATCTGTTACTGAACTGCTAACAGAGAATTAGATTCCAAGAGGAATCAAACAGTCGGAGGCTTTATTTGAAGTTATAAGAAATAAAAAGTCAGTCATTTAAGTAATCTATATTCCCTCCATGTAAACATCTCAGCGATGCTTCTTTTAAATATATTTTGTTTGAAGCAGTATTTCCTAGATAAGAAATAATAATTACACGTCTTTCATCTGTTTGGTTCATCTGCTCCTACAGTTAATTTCTCCTTCAGCATTTTAATTGACTGTCAGTACTCTTCATGCTGTGGGAAGCGTTAAGTCACAATAGGTCTATAAATGTTACAACTGTATTTTAAGGGGGACCAATAGGGCGGTGGTTGTTATTAGGTTGTAATGGCAAAAGAGGTAGCTTAGGTTTAAATGGATTTGTTCAGTTTAGAAAACTCATTGTTTGGAAACAACCTTTTTTAATGTCTTTGTGAAACATAATGCAGACTCAGGAAATGGCAGCATGCTCATGAAACCATTACCGTGTGTCCCATGGTTCCCCTCATCTCGTTCGTGCCCTGCTCTGAGAGTTCATTATCATCACACAGAATTAATGTGCTCTGTTCTGCTGAACTCACAACACAATATGCTGAACACAAAGCTCTGTGAACAGCTCATGGCTGAGCTAATAAATCCAGCCTTTCAGCTGTCCCAGTGTTTACGGTGTAAACACATCCCAACTGTCCCCTTGTCCTTGCTTTGACAAAGGATGTTAACCATCAATACAACAATAACTTCTAAACCTCATCCTGCTCCTTGGAGATCTTTTCCCCTAAAACGTGCTCCTGCTTTTCTGTCAGCTGTCAGGGTTTCTGTACCTCCTCCAACCTGGCCTATTTTTAAAAGCCAAACAGAAGTCTCCGTCTCATGCTTCAGTAGACCTTTGTGTTTTTTAAAGTCATTGTTGCACAAGCTTACTATCTCTCGGAGGCTGTGCAACAGCTTCCTGACAGCTTGTTTTGAAGAATTTTCTACTTCCTCCTATTTTTTCTCAGCATCTTGGTAGATTTATTTCTTAACTGATTACATTACTGTGTAATATAGACACTTCAAACAAAAAAAGTTTCATTAGAAAGACTTCTTTTCCACCAAATCTTATACAACAAACAATATCACTGTGTTGAAGGGAATTATAAACCTGGCAACAACTTCTCTACAACTTATTATCCATCTAGCGTTATGCACCTTTGAACTTGGAATGACTAACCCAAAACGTGTGAGAATAGACTGCTATTTCTTTCTTGCCAGGGGTGTATAATTTTTGTAATATAACTGTAATAGTTTGGGAAAAAATGTTTTCAGAATGCAACATAATTTTACTTATATGAAGTTATTTCTAGAAACTAAGACAAGCATTTGTATTTGTTCCAAAGGCATTTGTATTATTTAAACAAACATTGACAGCTAGATTATAATTTTTATGTGTTTTTTAAAAAAAAACCTCTCCAAGTTGATCTTGTGTTTCCTGTTTAGAGACTCACATAATCCTCACAAAACTGTGTTTATAAGCAAGGGTACAGTTACTAAGATGAAGCATCTACAGCTTATTCTATTGAAATGCACAGTATAGCTAAAATCTGTTTTTAACTGTCACTGGAATTGAACCAAGAGTATAGTTTGCCTCGCTGTTGCAAGTATTAACAAATTGGTACAGAGATGTATTTTTTTTCATTTTATCTGTTTTATCCATCTGAAAATGGAATGCCCACCTCTGGTCTTTTTCTTTGGAACATACTGGGCTAGTGACACTTTCCCCTTAAACACTAATGACTTTGTGAAATATTTCAGTACTACAAATACTGCAGAATGACTGAGAACCAACTGAAAACCCAGGACCATTCATCACTATATGCCATGGAGGACTTTTGTCCACTATTTCAGTCAGCTTCAACCTCAGAGAGCATCCAGATCCCATGCCAGGAGGTGGGCAGAGCTGCAAATGGAGCTCCAGGAATCCCCAGTTCAAGAGATTCTTAAATAGAAAGGCCTTCGTTGACAGATAAAGACCCAAAGAAAGATGGTTTGGGGATTTCTAGGATCATTTGTGCTGTTAGTTCTATTATTAGGGTTAGCAATATTTCTTCCTGCTTTTCTTTGCGCTCTCGGGATTGAAGGAATAGTAGTAAAGGCAAAATTATTTTATTCAGCCAGGAATATCCCAAAAATAAACCCAGAAAATAACCTGTTCAAGGACAGAAAATCCAACATTTTCAGCTTATGTCTAACTTAAACAAAGCCATTAGGAATATTTTGGTCAGACATGGTAGTGGACACATGAAAATCTCCCCTCACCATTCGGAATTCAACATCCTAAATGAATGCCAGACCATAAGCCTACTAACTGAATGCCTACAGAAAGGCCCAGCGACTGAATAAAAACCTACTTCTCAGAGAGCAAAAGTACTGGTCCCCGGACAATATTTTTGTCACCTGTCCACCTTGGTATGGAAAAAAAGATCTTGGTGTATGGTGAATGGGAAAGGGCGTGACAAGCAAGACTGGATGAGTCCTGTGAGTCCAGGATTGCTAAAAGCCTGAAAGCAAGAATGAGAATTGGTTATCAGCAGAAAGTTTAAGTATTTCTTGAATGAGGCCCATATGAAAATTTGAAAATATGTCTCACAAGCCTTGAGCTACAAACCTCCTTCTCTTCTGAAGAATCTGGTAATGACGATAGTAACTAGGGTTATCATCCTGAAATCAGTTGCAATTGGATCTCTTTACACCACAGAACAGATTAATGGTTTGCAGCAGCAAAGTTATTTCTAAACCCCTTTTCTGATTTACATAAAGCAATTAATATTCTGAAAGAATATTGTCTGGTATAGTGGTGGAAATATAATTAACAAAACCAACACATTTACATCAGTATTTGTTTTGATAAACAACAAAATGTGCCGAAGACAATGTTTTTGGAATAAATTGGTATTTGTTTTTTTTATGGATGGCATGAGTTGGCCTAAAAGCTTGATTATCATTCAGGATTTTAATTACAGCCATAGCAACGAATGCTTGTGAATTCCAACAATAGCTGTTGAGTTTTTTTACTCTTAATCACTCATCCCTCACTGTAGGGAATATATTTTTAAAAATGTTTATTGTTTAAACAGCAATTTACCCTATAGTGCAGGAAATCCCTCAGGAAGATCAATAAAATCTTAATCCTAAGGGGCTTGACCAAGGCTAACTAGCAGCTAAACTACAGACGATGCTCAGAACCAAAACTACTTTAGTATGAAAAACTAAATTTAACTAAAAAAACTCTTATGGTAAAAATACTGCCTCTAAAACTCTATCTGCTTTAAGCTCTACAGAGGATTAATGGCTTTCTACTCCTGAAAAGCAACAAAAGCCTCTCCCGTTGTCTTAGGAAAACCCGCAGAACAGTCATTCACTGTTTTCCGGTCCTTTAAATATCTTTCTTTTGTTGTCATCCATAATTATAATAACTTTCAATACTGTTTGTTCTATATTAAAAACTGCTGAAGTTCAATATTCTCCACTAAAAGTACATTAATAATTAATTTTCTACCAATTGATGATACATTTTAACAGTGCTTACAACATTAGTCTTTGGACTCAGCTGAAAGTCATTAAAAAATAACAGGAATTCTTGCATTAATACTCCAAGCTATTTTGTTTGCCATCCTCCTGTCTCATTTGGTTTTGTTGACTTGAACAATGTCAATGTAACTAGAAAATTAATTATAAAGAATATTTCTGAAGTCAAGGAGGGAAGGATTTAAAAAATAAAGAAACCCTGGCTATTTCCTTTGTGATGTTTTTTGGGGGTTTTTTTGTTTTTTTTTTTTAATTTTTAAAGAAATTTTTCACGTTGAGAGTGGTGAAACACTGGCATGGGTTGCCCAGAGAGGTGGAAGGTGCCCCATACCTGGAAACATTCAAGGCCAGGTTGGACAGGGCTCGGAGCAACCTGATCTAGTTGAAGATGACCCTGCTCACATCAGGGCGTTGGGCTAGATGGCCTCTAAAGGTCCCTTCCAACCCAAGCTATGACTCCAAGAAGCAAGCGAATCACATATTCACTCATTGGCATAATGTTTTCTTCTCTATTTCTTTTCAGTTTATTCTTAATTATGTAAAAATGATTTTTATTATTAATAAATGTTATAGAGTTTATATTTTTTTGGTAATTTTACATTTTCATGGGACTATAATAATAATGCAGGATCTTGCTCCTGGGTAGTAACACAACTCGGTGCCCATCATTTCATCAGTGCATAATTGGGCATGTCTCTGTATTGAATCTCATCTGCCATTTTATTGCCCAGTTACCGACGCTTGCTGACTTGTTCAAATCCACAATGCTTCACTGTCAGTCCCAGACTTTGCTATCCTGCTCCCCAGCATCATCAGGAAATGTTAACAAATTATAATTCAATTCCTTTTCCCAATTGCTATAAATATGCTGGACAGCAAGGCACACAGCAAGCACAACGCAGCAAGCACAACGCCTCACGTAACTCTACTAATAATTTCCCCCCAAGGTTAAAAACGGCCTTTTACTCCTGCCTCTTGTTTCTACTTTAGCCAATTATTTATCCATTTATGGACCTTCCTTCTTATCCCATTGCTGATAGCTTCCTTAAAACATTCGATGATGATTGTCAAAATTTTTTCAGGAATCTATGTAAACTACATAAACAACATGCTTTCTGAACCAATCAAAAAACTCACACGCATCCCAAATACAGCAAATTTATCCATGTGTGTACTAATTCTATTTTTAGAAGTAATACTTCTGAGAAAAACAGGAAATACATTGGCCTGTATTTCCCTGAATCTAGAAAGTTTCAATAAGGCATGAAAAAAATAAAGTCGTCTAACTGCGCATTAGGGAGCAGAGAGTATGACGGATAGGCAGCAATGTAGCGGACTGACTAATAAGCAGGATGCCTGTAGTCTGGTTACAGGCTGACGTAGTTCTCTATCAGACTTGTTCTGTTATTACATGCAAGAGGATATGCAGACCAGGAAATATCCGGATGTAACTGTTGGAAACAAACAGCAGGAGCTGTAAACACATGGATTCAATGATTATTGGTGCCTGTGTGCATGCTTAATGTAAGGATAATATGAATAACTCATCAGAAACTGAGATGCATGATAGGTAATAACAGATAAGAAAACATGGGAAATGAAGAGCTGTAGCTTGGCTTCTCTGGCTTATAGATGAAAAGTAAGACTTTCAATGCTGTTATCAGTCACAGTATAGTTCTTGCTACCTCAGATGCAAAGTCAAATAAATGTACTTCCATGGGAAATCCAACCTTGAATCAGGTTCTGCTGTTTTTTTAAAGCCTGCCTAGGCCTTTCCTTTAAAAATATTCTGGGAAAAACCCTGCCATATTTGAGTATATTTTTAATGATGCTTAATACTGGCATCTAGGTACTTTTCAGGACTATGATAAGAAAAAGAGTTGTTGTCTATGTGCTATGGTGCCACATATGGGACAAAAGGCTGTATTAATTCACTACCAAGTGATTTGGGGAGTGTCTTAGAACAGCCAAAGAGACAAATCCAACTAGAAGTGGTTTTGTTCTGGGCTTCTTTAGAAAGCTGTGTTGCCCTCCACACCCTAGCTACAGGGTTAACGTTCATTACTTCTTTTCCAGCTTTGTTCTTTACTCTCTACTGATATTTCTATAAGCAGCCAACAGAAAGATTTTTTTTTTGTTAGGCATCTTTCCTAAATATCAGTTAATGTCATTTTCTATTTAGACGTTTGTTTTGGAGAAATCAATACCATTTATGTTTTTAGTCCAAATGATATTATTGTATTTTAAAATATCAAAACTACTAGAAGGAATCACTGCTCTATAATTAGATCATTTCTAAAGTGCGAGTACTCATCAGTGCTTCAGCAAATACGGACCAGTACAACTATCACAGTTCTAAGTGCCAAAGCTTTTGCTAGTATTTGATTACCAATAAAGTTGCCTTTGGTCATAGGAACTACTAACTTAGAAACACATTTACAAGTCATCTCGTGTTAATATTCTCTGGCTTGGAGGCATTTGAGCATACTTGCTTGAATCAAATATGTAAATAAGAACCCAGGACAACTGCTTTCTCAGTTTGTCCTTTGACTTTCATGTGAACAGGGTTAGGTTCTTGTAGCTGATTTTTAAAGAAAAAACTGATGGTCAGAGCTGCTAGCTTTATTAAGGTAAAACTATTCCTACTGTAATATAAGACCTGCTTCTTCTAGTTACAGCCAGTATTCACTTTTTGTAGCTTTTAGCCAGTTCTCACTCTATCATGTGTGCAAATGAAATACCGTTTATATATGTAATTGAATTAACATGAAATTCTCCTCAAATAAAAAATTACTTTTAGTCAGGCTTCAGAAGAGAGCCCTTGGTAGAAATGCAAAGACAGCACGTCGAAGACTCGCTCTGAAGTACATGACATTCTCGCTCAAAGTGCTATTTTCTCACCTATCTGAAACTCAGGATTCTCTATCACACAGAAATATGTCAGACATCTATCTACCCAAATCCTACTATAACACTGTGAACCCCATTTATAATATTTTCATTTTAATTTAAAACATGTTCCTGAAGAAAACGCTCTCTTTTGTCATGCCAATTTTGCTAAGGCTGTGATGTTTCTTTCACCATTTATTATTGAAATTGCAATTGAATAGCCTACAGATGCATCATAATGAACAGTAGCTATATACAATCTATCTCCAGGCTGTCCAACAAGGTGACACGGAATGACTTTTTAAAGTTGTATAAAATTGTCTTTCTTATTAAGCTCTAAGGTATGAAACAGTTCATGTTTTGACAGCTTATTTAACAGGCTTTGCTAACTTCACAGGCAGTTTTATCTTTGGCCATAAAGCAATGGAACTGGAGTCAAACAGTACCAGAAGGAAGAAAATGACTGAAAAAATGACATCAGAAATAGTAAAAATGCATACACTATAATAAGAAAAGAAAAAAACTATTTTCTAAAATAAAATAAATAATTTCAAGTTTATGCTTCACTTTTCCTTCTGCAACAGCTCTTAACATTCAATGCAATTTGCTGAACACCCTTGTCATTCTAAGGCACATACCATGACTGTGTCACAATTTTCCTGTCTAATTAAATAGAAACAGCTTTCTGAGTCATATTCAGAGAGACATCGGAGTCTTGCTAATACACTCTCACATGCACACGTGTTGGAAAGGCTTTCACTGTAAAATAGGCAAATAATATTTAATAGGAATAGACTTTATCTGAAATGAGGCTGATAACAGCTTCCAAGGAACTGCCACCTTCATAGAAAAAATGAGACAGAACAGCAAGAAACATTTACTAATTGTTCTCTAAATAAGCAAAGCGGGATGGAATGGCAGTTAGGAGGTGTCTGTTTTTTTCAAATATAATGATATTTCCATGCTGTATAGCTTCAGAAAACTTAAAATAAAACAAAAAATACATTGACCTTTCTCAGCTAATCAATTCATTTTCCAAAATAAAACCAGTTTTTTTTTTAAAAATAAATATTAAGATATTATATAAAATGACTGAATCAAGGTTCTAACAACATGGTACGTCCATGCAAATATCACAGAAAAAAACCCAGATCAGATTCCAAAGCTTAACTTCAATTTGCATCTTCTGTGCAATTTCCACTGTAAAAGCTCAGTTTCATTGAGCAGAGTAAGACTCACTCATTAAGTACCTTTAGGTATGAGAAACTTGGGAAATAACTGAGACTATTATGAAAAACTACAAAGAAATAATACAGAATCTTTCATATTACTGAGCATCAGTGTTCAAATCCCTCTGCAGCCCTCTTGTCATACATTATGCAAGTGTTATAATGAACTTGTACACAAATGTTAATTAGAAATTTCTTGGAAGTTTAAGAACAGGAAGTGTTCAGTGAGCTCTGACAAACACCCAGCTAAGCCACACGTCCTTTTCCTAGCATGACTTACTGACAATATTTGTTCGAATGCAACTCCCTGACACAGATCAAATTTGGAGCACCCTGCTTGCGCACTAAAGGCTAAAGTTCAGACGTGACTGAACTGTTACCTCCAGTTATATTAAGCTGTATATGTGGCTGATACATCTTAAAATCATTTTATAGAGACTTCCAAAATGCCCATGCCAATCTGTTAGGAAAAACCTCTGGCGGTACCACAGTTCTGTTCACCATGAAAAGCTAACTTATGGGAAGTGTCATCTGCATGACTAACAAAGTCATTTAAAACAAACCAAGCTCGGTAACTTCACTTTCACCACAGACAAAGACAGCTAACTAAGCAGCATGCTAGACACAGCAATGACAGCTCCATGCTAACTCAAATAGGGACTTATTCTTACTTACCAAAGTTAAATACAAACATTCTTCCAACTCAGCTATTCAGACTGTGTAAGCATGACTTGACTGATGCCTTGCCAATGCTTTGCATACATCACCACTTTACACATTTTGGTATAACCTGTCTGTTTTAATATTTGCCATGGTATCATTTAATTTCTTTACTATGCAAAAGGCATTCCTCTTGAGTAGTCCCATAAGTATTAATTATTCACTTCACTAATTTCAGTAAAGATAGAAGTCAGACATCTACCAGATCCAAAGTCTTGCCTACAATTACGTAAGCCTGTGAAAGAGATGCTAAACGTGGCACTGCTGGCTAAATGTTCTCAGCAGCCTCACTGTGCTCACTATTACTTGTATACCAGCCACCACCATCATGAAAGGAAAGAGCTTCACATATAACTAAAAAGGCTTTTATTTCCTAGGCTTTTTTTCTTTACAGTTTTTTTTTTTTTAAACAAAGACCAAAACTAATCAAAGAGACTACAAAGCTCGATAGCCACCTTGTATATTTATATCTCTTGCTCACTAAAGTGTAGACTTTAAAACACGGAGATGGGAAGCAGCTCAGGAAGCACTAAGCTGCAGTATCTGTCCCCTATTCACAGCACATACCAGTTACTCTGTTCCAATCTTCTATGTCATGGTAGTATACTTAGCAAAATTGGTGTCTGCCTGCTGTGTAACCTGGCCTATAGATATAAGAAAACTTTGCAGTTAACACTTGCTTACATTCTAGAAAAAAAATCCCTTTTTAAAAAAAAAAAAAAAAAAGAGTATTTCAGAATCACAAAAATGTATCGGTCAAGTCCACATTTGGATATAAAAATATTTTCAAAGAAAGCAATGAACACAAAGAATAATAGCATAAATTTCCATTAAATGTCAAAGCACTGTGTGCCAGAAGTTTTAGCATGTTCTTTGTTTTTAAACATATTTTCTCAAAGCCGCACTTTGACCCATGTCATTTAGAGAAATCTAAATTAACAGATCAATGGATGTAGCATTAATGCCTAACATGTTAATGTAGAATCACTAGTCCAACCAGAAAAAATGGACTTTTTAAGATTGCATGGAGAGAAAAAAAAAAGTTATTTGTTATTTTAAACAATAGCTGCCTATGTCTGAAAAACTTTAAAATACTGCTGAATTTTTCCCTCTGCTAACATACTGTATATATTCCTTCACAGACACACTTAATTGACTGGAACAATTCTACTTGGCTTCAGTGATTTTATAATTTGTCATAACCACCTCACTAGCTGTTGAGGAGACAGACTTCTTCCTCATACTGCCAAAACAATCCTATGAAATATGGTTTGGTTTAATTAAAGTGTAATTAATGCCTTGAATTTTAATTACTTCTGCTGTGATCTGGAGATGAAAATATTCTTCTGCCAGAATAATACGTTTAATATGAAATGGACACGCTTAGTATTAATACCCACTCTTTATCAACTTCAGTAATGAGTTCCTTTGATTGAACAGGCAGCATTTGGAAAAAAAAAACCAACACAAACCCACAGCTTTTCTGCCTGCCAGAATATAAATGTAGTTGCTGTAAATGGAACTTATTCATTTTTCATGGCTTGCAAAAATAAAACTGAAATCTGTTTTTTGAATGCTAAAGGCTATCTATTAGATTTTCCTTTTTATCTAGTGATGTGACTTGGAAAAAATATTTCATGGTTAACAGGCAAGGAATGTTGAGTGACATGTTGACATCAAAATATTTTTGCTAAATGTACATGTTTTAAATTTTAATTCCGTTCTGGAGGGATGTGAGAAGCGAAAATTCCCTAGTGAATTAAACACAGAGTAATTTCTCTTTAGAGTAGTGATCCCACATCAGGTTACTTGGAAAATATGGTGGAAATATTTGTTACATAAATTGCTAAGTGCACTCATAATTTGGCTTTAAGATCTCATCATCGTTAAATATGACACAGTTAACATATGGTTCACTACTGCTGACCAGAATTTAACAACTGACAAAACACTGGAGCCAGGGGAACTCTTGCCCCATTCGTTCATTGTTTACCAATTTACTATTGGGGAAGCTTTTTTTTTTTTTCCATTCTGAGCTTGTTCATTTAGGAAGAAAACCCCCATAGCTTTCAAACACATAAATAGAATCAATTTTAATATCAAGTCACAGAAATGGAAGATTCTAAAAAAAGAAAAAAGAAAAAAAATCTAAGATCTCTCAAACTTTCGGTTTGCTTTTGAAGATTCATGGGATTTGAGAGGTGCTCAATCTTTTAGCATTATAGCAATGTGAGAGACAGTTTTAGCTGGAGTAGTTAATTCAGGTTCTTTTTATTGGCTAAATTTCATAGCTCAAAATTCATTTTGTGAATGGGAAAATATGATATTTCTACCACTTCAAGTTAGTATGGAGTATATGAAGGATTTAGAACACACAGTCTCCTCTGTATTAAATCAATGATCTAAAAAAAGGTGCGCTATTGTTGCCACCACCTTCCTTTCTTTCTTCTCATGTCTTTGTTTCCATTTATGCCTCCCTGGGATTCCTTCACTTACTCTCCCAAAGGAGAATGCTTAACAATCAGAGCTAAACTGAATTCAAAACAGTGTCTATAAACATTAATTTCCCCCAGGTTCAGAACGAAATACCAATATAGGCAAAAACATCTTACACATTCAGGAAAACAGAATTCCAAACATATGCAGTAACATATGCCTTAAAATGAACAGTATAGTTATTTTAAATATTGAAATGTTTTTAATTTTGAAGACAGGAAAAGATCTTAACAAGTAGTAGCACCATTACAAAATCTGGCACGCTAAGTTATCAAATGCTAAATATTACAATTTATTACAAATGCAGCAAATACAGACCTAACATACCCCAGCAGCAATCTACATTAAACCCAGATTACCTCCTGTCTTTAGCAGGAGCTTTCCTTATAGGTAGTGAATAAATGTGAGAATTGCAAAAAAAAAAAAAAAATTGAAATATTCTTGGGCATTTCGTTTAAAACATGAATTTATTCAAACAATGAAATGCAAATATTACACAGAGACACACTCTGTCTGCCTCAGTGTGCAAAAGGAAAGTTTTTCTCAGCCTTGCTCTCCTCCAAAAGCTGCTATTGCACCTGAAAATCTTCACTGTGCCAGAGCTGGCTCAGCCCCAGAGCAGCAAAACAGCAAAATTCAGTTTTGTTGCTCCAAAGATGAGGAACAGCGGCCTGTATAGTGAGGGGTGGGAACAGGCTGAGTTTGAAGGCAAAAATGAGACCAAGAGAGTCCTGGTGCAAAGTAAGAAGCAATTACTGCCTTTCAGCAAGCTTCCCCAGCTCCTGGAGACACCAACATAACTGCACGCAAAAGGTAGTGACCATAGCAATCCCGGCTTTGCAGAGCCCTCATGGGCCATCTTTCATGGTTACTTTGCTGTCCCAAGCAACCTCAGCCTCTGTACAGCTGATGACTTTTCCTGTGCCTAAAACCGTTGGTGTCCACAGAATACCAGAACTCAGCACTACATGGAAATGGGGAGTGATTGCGTGGAGGACACCATCTAACATGGGAGATGGCTTTTGAAAGTTGTTCTGCTCATCCCCAATGCAGAGGGAA